>NW_025335817.1:8100549-8247420 GCF_004798865.1 Varanus komodoensis | reverse complement strand
TAATAATAATAATAATAATAATAATAATAATAATAATAATAATAATAATAATGTAGGGTGAAATTTCCATTGAAAAGAGGGCAATTTTGAAAAAGCCTTTCTTGAATAGGTTTTCCTGCACCGCTCATCATTTCAACCCATTCTAAACACATTCCAACCATTGAAACCTTGCCAGGACACCTTATTTTCCTAACCCTAACCCTACCCTGGTGCACACCCCCAACCCTAATAAAGGGGAAAAGTTCCATTGCAAAGTGGACGATTTTGAAAAAGCCTTCCATGAGTAGGTTTTTCTGCACAGCTCAGCATTTCTGCCCATTCCAAACACATTCCAACCATCGAAATCATGCCATGGCACCCCATTTTCCTAACGCTAACATTGCCCTGGCACACACCCCTAACCCTAATACAGGGGTAAAATTTCATTAAAAAGAGGGCAATTTTTAAAAACCTTCCTTGAGTAGATTCTTCTGCACTGCTAAATATTTCTGCCCATTCTAAACACATTCCAACCAATCATATCAGGACACCTCATTTTTCTAACCCTAACCCAGTGATGGCGAACCTTTTTGAGACCGAGTGCCAAAACTGCAACCCAAAACCCACTTATTTATGGCAAATGCCAACACTTCAATAAAACCTGAAAACTGAGGTTTTGGTTTAGAAAAAGCAACTCACAGCCAGTCCAAGCAAATATCCATCCATGCATCCTTGGCAGTGCACTGACCAGCCATGCGAAAGCTGAGACGAGTCGCAGCTAATGAGACGCGGCTCGTGATGGCATTGCCTGGCGGTGCTACTGCTCTCCAAGCATGCGCATGGCCCCTGTGTGCACTGTTATCTGATGCTCCGCTGCTGAGGCGATGCTGGGGTGACATGGCTCGCGTGCCGACAGAGAGGGCCCCGCGTGTCCCCTGCGGCACGCGTGCCATCGGTTCACCACCACTGCTCTGGGACAATTCTGAACTGTGCTTAACACACACGGAACTATGGTGGTATCACACAATTCGCTCCTTCAGGACCCCAGCGTCCCTTTGAGAAAAGAGACCAGTGCCACAATATGCCACCTCTGCGGCCCACAGCACCACCTTGGCATTAGCCCTGCACTTGCTGAAGCCCTGGGCACAAGAGGCACGTACCGGCCCAGCGGGAGGGCGGACTACTTCCTGGGCACAGCACGATGGGAAAAGCAGGAGAGAGAGGTGCAACCCCTGCTTGACTACTCCTTTGCCAGTTCTGCTAGCCCTGCACCGTACTGCTCTGAGGATGGTGGTGAGTGGGAATCCCCTGCCCAAGCACTGGAGCTCAGTGGGAGAGACTGCTTGGCACACAGATGATCTCTGGTTCAATTCCCAGCCTCCCCAGAAAGACCGGGAGCCTCTGCGGGCCCGGAGAGTCACTGCCAGAGGGACCGGTGACCGGCTTGTCCTTGGGCAGCTATCCGGGGCAGCAGCATCCGCTGAGCCCATCTCCTGCATCCACTTTTCAGTCTGCAGGGAGTCTGTCCAGCATGCGACCATCCTGCATGGGCGGGCATCGCTCATGTGCTGCTGCCTTGCTCTCCTCCTGCCTGGGATTTGTGCCAAAGCAAGCCAAGTTCCAGGGCCTCCAAGCGACTGCCAGCAGCCCCTGGCAAGCATGGCAGATGTCACAGGCCCGTGGAGCCAAGGAGGCTGCTTGGTGGTGATGTCAGCGGCACCATTAACACGGCATTGTTGGTGCTGTGCAGATACGGTCTTACTAAGAAGAGGAAGAAGCCCCCCTTACCTGTGTAGGTATTGGCGGAGCACCTGGGTGGACAGTCCGCCTTTTCTGTGGAGGCGCTTCCCCTCGGAGGGTCCCCGCACACAAGGGCCGAGGGCTCCTCTCTGCTTCGCCCCATCCTTAAGCAGGCAGGCTGCATGCTAGGCAGTGGCGGTGGAGGGGGCGGCGGCGGTGGAGGGGGCGGCGGTGGGGGAGGCGGCGGCGGCGGTGGGGGAGGCGGCACCCCCTCACACATCTTGTGCTCTTCTGGACCACCTGGCGGTGCAAATATCTGGATGGGTATATCCTTCGAGCGCTTCTGCCGAGGGGCCTTGGAGTCCTTGGCTGGTGACGGGCGGGAGGCCCTCAGCTGCTTTGCGGCGGCCCCCCTGCCGATCGACCGAGGCTGCGGGGCTGCTGGGGAAGGCTGGCAGGAGGCCGGGGCTGCTGGGGATCGCTGAGCCCCTCCCTGGGGCTGTCTGGAGTTCAAGGGCTGGGAACGGGGCGTTTTCACCACAAACTGAGCCGGACATTTCTGCAGGATTAAAAGCCGGCACATTTCAAAAACAACAGTCTGGGAGCTTTTAGGACCAGTGGTTCCCACCCAAAACAACAGAAGGGTCGCCGCCCTAGTTTCCTGTGGCAAGGAGACACCGGAAGGGCTGGGAGGCTGCCTGCCACCTTAGACCTGTTACTGCCCAGCGCTCAGGAGGGCTTGATGAAACATGATCGCATACCACAGTAATATCACTCTCCCTCCGAGGAGCTCAAGTGTTGGCCATGAGGCTGCTCACAAGAAATATTCTGTAATCTGAACCCAGGCCATTCTAGTCCTCATTACGGACAAAAGCCCCCCCAGCCCAGCACCTTCTACCTGTGTGGACCACCAACAGGCACAATTCCCACCCATTGTGCCAGTTGCATCCTACGACCCGGAGGGGGCAGCTTGCACAGAAGGCTGCTTTCTGGAGGTGCTGCAGCTGCCGTGGGGCTCCATCTCTTCCCCCCAGTCGTGCCATCTATGCCCCACCCGGCCAGGGGTGCTCAAGGGTGCACGGAAGTGCCACACTTTGCAATACTCACTTCTTTGAACGTTTTCAGCCTCTCCAGGGTTTTCTCTCTCTCCTGCTTTATCCAAGCTTTCTTCTTTTTCTCCTCATCTTTCCTCTTGTCCCTTTTCTGCATTCGAACACCAACACAAATGGACATGCTCATATATTAGGTCCGCAATCTCTTTCCAAGATAACCAAAGACCTCTGGTGTCAGAGTTGATCAAGATAACAAGCATGGGGCTTGGATTCTAACTGCACCCTAAACTCCTTGTTTCTCCCTTCGGCTAGCAGAATGTGGAGAAAGCCACTCCGCAAAGCCAGGTTCGTTCAGGGCCTTGCTGGAAAACCACGGAAAGCTTACTTGTTGTCAGCCCCGTTTTCTGTAAAATGATCATAAATGCCAGAGGACTCTGATTAGTCTACAGTTCTCAAAAGGAAATGGAAGAAATTTTGCAGGGTATTAAAAGAGAAGTTACTGTTCTGCAAAAGAGCTTGATTAGTCTGCTGGGAGCTGGCAGAAGAGGGACAGAGCACTCCCCTGCCCTGCAGCCCCCTACCGCATGTCCCTGCTGCACGCCAGGGAGGGCCGAACACCCCACACTGCCAGCCTGGCAGCAGGGCCCTCTCCTGTGTGGCGACCGGCCCACTGCTGAAATGCACAGCCCGGGCAGTAACCAGAAGGCACATGGGGCAGCGAATCTTCTGAAAGCTGCCTGAGCCCAGACAGTCACCTGGGCAGTACGTCTGCATTGCCCTGAGTTCCCCAGGGAAGGTGAGGCAGGATAGGCATATAAGCAGTTAGGCAAGAAACGATCTCATGCCTTAGCTATAGACAGCATCAGCAGCACGAAGGTGGCCCTGTGCACACCCACTGGGGACCAAGCCCCATTCGATACACTGGAACTCGGCTCCCAGTAAGCATGCAGCTTAGGGAGTTCTGCCATTTGCTGGGTAAAGAATCGCAATTCTGGAAAGCTGAATTCTGCAACCCAACCAAAGTATGCAAATCAACCCTTCCTTAAAAACTATTTTGCACGTGTTATTCTGGTTTTGCCAGTCCAGGCGGGAGGGCAAGACACAGAAGCTCCACCCACAATGTGAGAAAATCATCTTGCCGGTTTGGAGAAGCTGTTGTTGTTATTATTATGCTTCTTAATTATATTTCTGCACTGCCTGCTGGTTCAAGATCTCCGGGCGCTTTATAACAGCAGACAAAATACAATATAAAATACAGAACAGCAATCCAAACATCGTAAAAGTACAATAAAATTTTACAAGCCAACACTAGCTTACACAAATTAAATCACAACCCCTGTTAAGCAGTTGACATAATGCCCCAGTATAATATAAGACTAATTAAAATGTCCTGCCATAGAGGGCAGTCTTAACCTGATGCTGAAGCGGGCACCTCAATGGGGGGGGGGCAGCTCCATCGCTGGGGGAGGCACCCTTGAAAAGCCCCTTCTTGTTCTCCCCAGCCAAGCCTCCCGTGGAGGCAGCAACCCGAGGCTGGAACTAAGCGCACAATTCCATGAGTGTCTTCCTTACCATAAAGGCTGGAGCCTCTGTGTCGGTTTCTTTTCGGGAAAAAGATTCTCAAGCAACTTAATTCATCACTTTTCCTGCACTTGCACTGGGCCAAGCCCCCCGCCCCCCGCCCCCCCTCAGCCGCTTCCCCCTCTGCCGGCTGCAGCGTCGCCTGACTTGCGACTCACGTAAGACTTACGATCTGAATGCTGTGATGCTGCTGGAAATGCCGGCTGCTCTCCTGTGCCTGCTGGAGCCTGAGCTGGCGGCTTTCCTCACACTGGTCCTAGGAGAAAGGGATGCAGCACAAGCATCGCTGTCACTTCTCCTCTCCGCATGGAGGGGTGTCCCCATGGGGGCGTCCGAAGAGCGGTACTGTATGTTCAAGCACAGCTCAAAAAGACACATCCAGCAAGAGGGAAACCTGCCTCCATCACAGTCGTTTCCCGCCTTCGGAAACCTTCTGAAAACCAACTCATGCCAAGGAGCTCCTCTCTGCTGTCTTCTCCCCGAAGGATTCTGGGAAAGCGACTAATTGCAGTGGGACAGCATGTCGCTTTGCATGCAGGAGGTCTCAGGCCCAAACATAAGGAGGGCGCTGGGCTGGGACGTGCTGGGCGGGTGCTGGGCTCTCAAGCACACGCTGCTCACACGGGGGGGGGGGGGGCACACCTCTTGCGCTACACAGCTGTCCTGCGTTGGTACTGGCAGAGCTTGCAAGCTGTCCTGTGGCGGCTGCAAAGTCATGGCCTGACACACTCGTCATGCTGCTTACCTGTGGCTCCCTGCCAACCCAGGCCCCAGAGGGAGGACTGCAAGCAAGAAAGGGCTCCCCTCCCTCTCATGCTGCCAGCAAGGGCCACAGGACACCCTGCCTGACTCAGCAGGAGACCATCTAAGCCCCTTTGGCGCCAATGAGCTTGGTGGCCATCATTACAGACTGTGAAAACCAGCTCCATCGTTTAGCTCTATGGTGGGCAAAGTTGTCCTTCTTTTACGAAAGGAGGTGACAAATGCATCCCTATCTGCTTTCTCCACATCATGCAAAAGGTTAAATACCTTTATCATGACACCCTGACACCCTGGAACCATGCACCAAAAAAGTCTTATTCTGCCACTCCCTCTAACTTCTGCGTTTTATCAGGAAATGCCTAAATACACTTGCAGCTACGGGGACCAGAATACAGAAGATTCTCAGGAACCTAAACTTTGTGCCAAAGCACTTCCACAGCAGCAAGGACTAGAAACTTGTTTGTGTGTTTTAAAACAACACCGAGCTATTCAGGATTGTGAACTCAATGGCCCATGCTGCCTTTCACCAGTTTGTTGTGTGGGTACTGGAACACACAGCTCTACTCTATGTCAAAGCACACCTGGAATTTTCTGGGACATTTACTTTTTTGTTCCTGAGATATGCTCTCCTGGAGCAGATAATCCCCCGCTTTGTCTCCAGCTGCTGCATCTTCTGTCTCAACTGAGCCAATTCAGAAGAAGGCATGTGGGTTTCTTCCAGGGCCTGCTCGGCAGCTTTTAACTCATCAGGATTTTCACATGTATCATAGTAAATGACTTCATCCTGAATCTCTAAGAAAGAATACAGTATTTAGTTGAAAAAAGCATGCAACAATAATTGTGTTTTGGGTGGGGAAGCAAGATGACGATGGGAGCATTCCCTCTACCAGTACGGCCCTCCTCATTCCAGCTGCAGGAGCATCAGCCCTGAATCCCAGGAGTGGCAGGTGAACTAAAGAGCTGAATCGGTTGATAACTTTGAAAATAAAGCTCTGGAAATTTAAATGCAGTTTATTCAGCTTGCTCAGGAGCAGAGAAAAAGGAGACAGATATGCTTTTCAATGGATTTGCTAGGTATTTGCATAACGCATACACGATTCATAAGGCCACAGGTAAGGAGAGAAGAGCAAAATTTGTGCTAGGCTGTGTCTATGCACATGATGACATAGAGGAAAAAACAGGGGTGGCAGAGAGGAAGAAAAAGCAAGAGAGAGAGGGGGGTGCCTCTGCCTGGGCTGGACTGTGGTCCTGCCCGCTGCTGGCATGCAGCCTTGCAAGGGATTAACCTCAAGGGAATGTGGTCTTTGGCATCAGAATGCACTCTGTTCTTGGAATGCTGACTTCTCTGTACGAGAAGTCACCCTGCTCCCTTACCTTTCATCCGCCTCCTTAAAGTCTCCAACTGTGTAATAAGCAGCATTTCTTCATTCTTCAGTATCTCAAACTGCACCTCATACAGCTCCAGCTGGGTTTCATAATATTCTATTTCCAGTTCCTCAACACAAGCCATGTTCTTCTCTTGCTTGTCAAGTGTCTCCATCTGTGGGTATCCCAAACAAAGACAGAAGCATCTTTGAGGCCACAATGAAGAGGCAGAAGGGTGCGCTGTGCATGGACTTTCCCCATCAGAGGGCAATTTCGAAAAGCCCAAGCATTTGTGGTGGACTTTTTCAGGGGAAAGTTGCATTAGATGACAGCATCCATTACCCTTGCCCATAAGACACACCAGCTGGGGTTGACGTCCAAAACATCAAGAGCAGCACTTCAAGGATGGCTGATTTGGTGGGGCTGTTTCCTGTACAGGAGTGATGAATTTAGGATAGGGCTGCTGCTTAGTTGAGAGCTTGGCCTTCGCATGCGGAAGGTCCCCAGTTCAAGCACTTGCATCTCTCCAACTTAATAGAAGAGAGGAGGGAGAAGACTGGGTTGCCAGTCATGGGAAAGGCCATGGTCCCCAAACAAACCGTGCAGGCTGACTCAACCCAAGGCAGCTTCTGTTCCTGTAACAGAGCCACTAACAGGACTGCAGCATTAATCCCTCCAAGGTAGACTCGGTGGTCTGTCCGGTCTTTAAACCAAACGAGAGATACCAGTTAAAACCTGGAGATGTTTAACTGGGATTGCACTTGGGACCTTCTGCATGCAGAGCATCTTGCACTCCTGCTGACACTGGCACCTCTCCCCAGAGGTTGTTGGAGTCTGTTCAATTCCACAGCAAGTCCCTTGCAAGCCCTTCCGAATCTCCAGGTCCAAGATCCTGGCCACATCCAGCAATGCCAAGAGAAACCAAAAGCTTCCCTTCTGTCCATTTACTGCTTCCACCCATGCAGGTTTTCCCTGGAAGGAGCAGCAAGGATTGTAGCCAATCAGCCTGATCCTATGAATGCTTTTACATCTGTAAAACCTGCTGAGTTCAAAGGGGTTCAAGGACGTGGCCCTACGTAAGCTGATGGGCTTCGTTCTGTGTTAGGCCGTGAGTAGGAGCTGTTGGGCTCCAGTCCAGCATGGTGTTCTGAAATTGCCCTTCTAAACTAAGGGCAGGGGGTTTGAGCTTATTAAAATCAACTTCAATAGCATCACTTCTGGTCACTGCTGCTTGCATTGGGCAAAATTCATTTTGAGATGAGCCAAGGGAGAGAAGAACATGGATAGTGACATGTTACCTGCTTCTGGATGTCGGCTCTCTTATGTTTCAGGCAAAGCTCCTTGGCTCTCATGTACTGGAGGGTCTCTTTTGCTAACAGGTACTTCAGGTTCTCTAATCTGGGAGAAGCAGATGCCCAGGCCGCCTGGCCAAAGCGCTTTCGGTCTTTCTCCATCTGCTTCTGCATTGCTGTTGGGCAGTCACAAAGCAAAGACACAGTCAAACAAATGAGGGGAGGGACGAGAGGGAGAGACAAAGCTATCTGTTGCTAACAACAGCCTTGAGCCTCAAAAACGTGAAGAAGCAAAGACCAAGTGGCATTTGAAGCAGGCCAGGTCATGGTACCAAGTGATGAGAAAATGAGCACAGTCTTTGGCAACTCTGGCAGCTGCACTAATAACTACCCACTGCAGGGAAGTCGGATGGGGAGTTACACTCATCCCCAAGGTGCAGGCACTGGGGCTACCTGGGGACAGAGGCGAAATAGCCAAACCAAGCAAAGACCTTCACCCATTAACTACCAGGAGGCACAATTCACTGGGATGTTTTGCTGAGCCAGCTGGAGTGAAATGACCAGGTTCTGCACACAATGGCCTGTCCCAGTCGTGTCCCCACCACCCCAAATCAAGTGCATCAGTCTCCCACCTAATAGCTTAGAACAGAGGCAGGTAACCAGCAGGCCTCCAGACATTTTGGCCTATAATGCTAAACAGCCCTTAGCACTGGCCACGCTGGCTATGGCTGACAGGAGCTGCAAGGCCAAAGCACCTGGAGGGCCACCACACCCTAAAACGTGCCGTCTGAGGGAGCTGGCTCAACACATCTCAAGGTGATGCCACCTCAGAGAGATGCTCACCTGCTAGTGCCATCACCGTTTCCTTGAAGTAACTGACGGTGATGTCCTGAATGGAGCACACGGCATCTTCGACCTGCTCTGTCCACTCCCCAGCCTCCTTCTGCAAGGCTTCTTTCCTTCTGGGGCCCAGCCGGTCAGCCTGCAAGGATTTCTGCAGAGAGAATCCATCTGATGTCAGTGTTCAACAAGGCATTCGGAAACAGTGCGAAAGGCATGCCCATGGGTGTTGATGCACAGACACTCATTGTCTAGAGGCAACAACAGCCATGCTGTGAGGAACAAGATTCCTTGCAGCTGTGCTCAGTTCTATGTCATGCAAAACACTTCCTGGAGCCAATTCACCTCTTGCATTTTCTGTTCACAGAGCCGGGGAAACAAATACATGAACACTTTGGGTGCTTGAAGCTGGGGACCCAACCGCTGGGGTGCCCAGGCCTCCAGACACAAATCCACAGTTCCAGGATCACAGCACCCTCTTCTGCCTCTTGCAGAACTACAGAGATGAGTGCAGAAGGGAAGGGTGAAACGTGGGAATAGCAGGCAGGAGTCAATTCTGCATCTCGAGGTGAAATGGCAGGAAGCGGCGCCCAGAGGGCAGATTTACAAAATTATGAATGAGATGGAGAAAGTAGAAAACAGCCTATTGGCTCCCTCTGTCTGAATATTAGAGCCCTACCAAGTGAAAAGGGGCTCAGGGCCCGGCACCTTTAAATGTAATCTGTGGTGCTGCTTGTACTAACTCTGTAACACTGAGGTGGCCCATTGCACTCAGTATCTTGCACTGTGCTTAGGAAACAGCTCCTCACAGTCAGACCACTGGGTAAGCACTAGGCAGGGGGACCGCTCAGTGGTGGCCCATACCCTGGGGAATCCATTCCTGAGATACGGCCGGCCCTGTCTGTGGTGCCTTTTAAAAGGGGTTTTAAAACTGTCATATGTTCACCAGGACTTTTAACTGAAAATTTTTGGTATTCAGTGCTGCCTGACATTCTGAAATATCAATCAGCAGTGAACGATCTATATTGGGTGGTACAGAAAAAGTAATGATAGTAAGAAGAAAAAGTCCGACTCACTGAAATCATTAAGAATGACATTAGCCATGACTCACCTACGACCACTGATTGCAAAAGGTTAGCTCCAAGCATTGCTCAGACCAGAGGCTACAAAGTCACGGAGGGCCATGGACACCAAATAGCTTCCAAGAGGCCTTCTGAGAGGTATTATTATACATTTGCAACCCACCATTCTTCTGCATGGAACTCATGGTGGCCTGCATGACTGTCCTTCTCCCCGATTTTTCCTCCTAAGAGCCCTGTGGGGTAGGTTAGGCTGAGAGACGGTGATTATCTAAAAGTCACCCAGTGAACTTCATGGCTGAGTGAGGACGGGAACCCCGATCTCCCAGGTTCTGGGCCAAGCAACAGGGAGAGAGCCAAGGAGGAAGGGCTAGCTATTTTTTCCCCAGGAAAAAAAATCCAAGTTCTTATGACCATCATTCAACACTTCATTTATGGACACACTTTGAAGAATTTTCCAGCTGAAACCGAAACCCTGGAAAGAGAAACCCACCAAGATCTCCAGTCTGTATAATGTTGCCAGTTCTCGCATATCTCTAAACGGCTGCAATAAATATTGATAGAATCCAGTTGCCACAGTGACCAGCTCCCAATAAGCTTCATCTTCCTCCTCGTAGAGCTCCAATAAGGCTACCAACTTGTCAGCATCTTCATGCTGGTGGAGAACCTACAAATGTAATAAAGCGTGATAATTAACTAGGGCTTCTGCTCTTCACAAGACAGACAGGGCACAACTGGCACAGCAGGGGAAATTTTTTAAGGGTTCTAAGTTCCTCTATGGCAAATCGCTTTCCAGCTGACCTAGGATAAGATCACAAATAAGGTCAACTCAAAAACAGTAAATCAATGGATCAATGAGGGTAAAATACCAAACACCACTACAAGGAAACTGAAATATACCACAAAAATAACGTTTTTATTCTATTTATTAAACTTATGACTCACTTTTCAATTAAAGTGTCCAAGGGGGGTAACAAGAGCAACATAAACATAGCAGAAAATAAACAACCCACTGTTGGAACCTACTTCAGCAAACCCAGTTTAAAGATGGTCGACATTGAATTGTCTTCAGTGGCCACTGGAAAGCAGCAGAGATGGAGCTAGGCTAGCATCCTGCAGCAGAGCACTCTACAACCTGCAAGCCACCACTGAGAAGGCCCAGTCTCACATCCCCATCCAGCGTCCCTCTGCTTATGGTGAAACTGAGAAAAGGACCCCTCTGAAGGCCCGCACCCCTGTGCTGGTTCATATGGGAGACTGTGACCTTTTCAAAAAGTTGATCTTGAGTCATGATGAGGCTTTCCAAATCATAACCAGCCCTTCAAATATTCAAACTAGCTGGAAACAGACACATAATTAGATGTTTCTAGATCGAATAAGCATGTTCAAATCTCCAGGGCCTGATGAACTCCATCCCAGAGTCATAAAAGAGCTAGTGGAGGAACAGCTAGTGGAGGAACTCTCAGAGCCACTGGCTATTGTCTCTGATAAACCTTGGAAAACAGGAGAACTGCCAGACGAATGGAGAAAGGCTAATGTTGTCCCTGTCTTCAAATAATCCAAACCCTTGGATACATAGCAAGAAGCGTGGCTTCCAGATCAAGAGGTATTACTGACACTGTATACGACTCTGGTGTGCCTGCAGCTGGAGTCCTGTGTTCAGTTCTGGGTCCCTTGTTACAAGAGGGATATAGCAAGGTTGGAATCAGTGCAGTGAAGGGTCACTAGGATGGTGGCTGGTTTGCAGTGGAAGCCATATGAGGACAGGCTGAGGGAGCTGGGTCTTTTCGGCCTTGAGAGGAGGAGACTCAGAAGGGGCCTGATAGCAGCCTATAGGTACGTGAGGGGGCCACAGAGGTGGGTCATGACCTTTTTTCCCCTGCAGTGGAGGGCAAGACACTTTCCAGTGGAGCAAAGCTCAGGGAACCAAGATCTAGGGTGGATGCCAGGAAGTACTTCTTGACAGTTAGGACCCCGAGGGTATGGAATGGGCTTCCATGGGAGGTGGTTGAAGCCCCACTGGTGAGGGTGTTCAAGGATAGGCTGGACGTGCACATGGTAGGCATGTCATGAGTGGAACTGCCTGGAGCTGGGGGTCAGACTAAATGGCCCAGGAGACCCACTCTTATGACCCACTCTGTTTCTGTTTCTAAAATCCATCTGCAAGCATCTTGAAGAAAATGCAGTGATTAATAGAAGCCAGCATGGATTTATCAAAAATAAATCCTGTCCGACTAATTTAATCTCATTTTTTGACCGGGTAACCTCCCCAATAGACAAAGGAAACACTGTGGACATAATCTAGACTTTAGCAAAGCTTTTGACATAGTGCCACACGACATTCTGATAAGCAAATTAGCAAAAACTGGACTAGATGGAAAAACCATTAAGTGGATCCAACAGTGACTGCTAAATGGGACACAAAGAGTTCTCATCAATGGCACCTTATCAAATTGGATGGAGGTAACTAA
Source organism: Varanus komodoensis (assembly GCF_004798865.1). Lineage (NCBI taxonomy): Eukaryota > Metazoa > Chordata > Lepidosauria > Squamata > Varanidae > Varanus > Varanus komodoensis. The sequence goes on along the minus strand of NW_025335817.1, from coordinate 8,235,259 downwards.
TGGGGTGCCACAGGGTTCAGTCCTGGGCCCAGTGCTCTTCAACAGCTTTATTAATGATTTGAATGAGGAAGTACAAGGAAAGATAATCAGATTTGCAGATAATACAAAACTGCGAGGAATAGCAAACACCCTAGAAGACAGAATGAAGATCCAGGGAGATCTTGATAAACTTGAACACTGGACTGAAAGCAACAGAATGAGATTCGATAAGGACAAATGCTGAGTCCTCCACCTAGGAAAAAGAAAGCAAGTGCATCGATACAAGATGGGGAATATGTGGCTCAACAGCACTGAAAAAGACATTGGAGTAATTGTGGACAACAAGCTTACTATGAGCCAACAATGTGATGCAGCTGCCTAAAGGGCAAATGCTATTTTGGGATGCATTAACAGAAGTGTTACTTCCAAATCATGAGAAGTAGTGGTTCCTCTATACTCCTCACCAGTCAGACCTCACCTGGAATGCTGTGTCCACTTCTGGGCACCAAGATTTAAGGAAGATGCAGGTAAATTAGAAAGGGTCCAGAGGAGGGCAACAAAAATGATCCAGGGTTTGGAAACACTGCCCTGTGAGGAGAGACTGAGAACTGGGCATGTTCAGACTTGGGAAGAGACAATTGACGGGCAGACATGATATCCCTCTATGAGTACCTCAAAGGCTTCCACAAAGAAGGTCAAGATCTCTTCTTGCCGATACCCAAGTGTAGGACACAGAATAATCAATTCAAGTTGCGGCAACCCAGATTCAGGCTGGACATCAGGAAAAGCTTCCTCGCGGTCAGAGCAATACAGCAGTGGAACCAGCTGCCTAGAGAGGTGGTGGGCTCTCCCACACTAGAGACATTCAAAAAGAACCTGGACAGCCATCTGAGTGGGATGGTATAAATTGGTGACCCGCAACAGCAAGGGGCTGGACTCGACGGCCTTCATGGTCCCTTCCAACTCTACTATTCTACGATTCCTATAAACCCTCACCAGCAGAAGCAGTGGCAAGGGATGATGGGAGCTGCAATCCCAACATACCTATTAGTCCCTCTGGCTTAAAAGGACAGGGCAGAGAGTCAGGAAAACAGGGCAAAGAAACCATCCTTATGCTGGGCTTTGACGGGGGTTCAGCGATTCCCCGTGGATACGGGGGTGCCCTTGCACTGGGCCCGTGCGAGGGAGAAAGCCCTTGCTCGAGCAACTCGGCGAGCGGTTTTGACAGCTGCCCGCGCCGCCCCGCGCCGCCCCGCCCGAAGGGGTCCCTGCCGGCTGTACCCTCCGCAAGGCCTCCTTGGCGCAGGTCAGCCGCGCCTTCAGCGCTTTCCTCCGAAACTCGTGCAGGTTCTCGAAATACTCGTCCTCTTCTTCCTGATCCTGAGTGAAGAGGGTGTCGAGCAGCACTTTCCGGCCGCACACCTCCAACGCCCAGCCCAGGTAGCTCTCCAGACGGCGGCACAGCGCCTCCAGCTCGGCCTCTTCCAGCACGGGGCAGCGGGGAAACAGCAACGCCCACAGGCCGCTGGGGCCGGTCAGCGCCGGCGGCAGCTCGGGGAAGTAGGGCTCGAGCGGCGGGCTCAAGGCCGCCAGCTGCCGGTGGATGCCCTGCAAGGCCTGCGGCGAGTACAGGCCGGCCCAGCTCAACCGCTGCTCGCCGCCGTCCCGCTCCGCGTCTCCCGCCTGCTCTTGCAAGGTCCGATTGTGGCAGGTCAGGGCGAACTTGCTCTCGATGGCGTTCCAAGCGACTAGGAAGCGCAGCTTGTGCGGCGGCTCGGGCAGGCCGAAGAGGTTCTCCCTGATGGCCACCCACCCGTCCAGGCTATCCGGCTGCGCCTCCTCCTCGTCCATGGCGCGACCGCCGCTCCTGGCCTGGCACTTAGCCTGCAGGCAGAGGCGGAAACGGGGCCGGCGCTTCTCCCGCGGGCCGCGCCGTGCTTTGAACTTCAAAGGCACCCCAACGTTCTAGAACTCCCGCAAACTTTGTCTTCCGAGCGAAAGAGAAAGTGGCCAAGGCGGGCGGGCGGGCGGGGGCGGGGGACGTGTGGCTTTCCTCGTCTCCCCCTCCCCCCCGCTCTCTGGTTGGCTGATCGGCCTGAGGAGGGAGGAGACGCACCCTGCGCTTCAGCCTGGCTTGGCGTCTGCTGCCGGTCCCAGGAAGCGGATGGCGCTTCTCCTCCCTTTTCAAAGGAGGAGGGAGGCAACGTGCAAACACATGACGAGCATCCCGAGGAGCCAGGCAGTCGGGCCAGGGCTGGTGCCGGTGTTTTCAAGCTGGATAGGCAAGAACGTAAGCAAGGAGAAAGGAAGCACTGTGCCCGAAGGGGCTTCTGGACGATCAGAGCCTGTCACAGCGCGGGGAAAAACCCTCTGGCCCAGATCCACATTCCTGGAGGGCTTCCGCCTACGATACGCTGCAAGTCAGATCAAGATGCGTGGAATGGCCTTGCGTCACTTCAACTGTGACACAGGAAGAAAAATAAGTTGCTCCAAAAACTTTGGTGAATGTGCACAGACAAGCTCAGAAAGCACTTCTTTATATAAAACAAAATTATTGCAAATTGTTGCATTGTGTCATTTTTGTGGTCAAAGCATGAATCTGTTGAACCTAAGCATTTTTGTAACCATGTGTTGGCATGTCTTCGTTATTTAATATACAGGAAGGGACTCAAAAAATGGAGGCAGCCAAGGCCTTTCTGACTGTCCAAGAGAATCTGTGCTTTTATTGAGCAATTGTCTTGCTTCAGTCACAGGCCATTACAGGGCATCCAGAGCTCAGCATCCTGCACTCGTCATCTTCCTGTGTTTTCCCACTGCTTTTTCCATCTCTTTCCTTGCTGCTGAACTTGGCTTAGGAAAAGAAACAGTTGCACAAAGCCTTGACTGCTGGGACGTGGAACCATGCATCTGGAAGCACCCCAAAACACTGAGATGTTTTTTCTTCTCAAATTGAAAGTTCTAATCAACGTACTGCATTCTGAAAAGGATATTTCTATATAACGATTCCATTACACATTGCAATCATATTTCAGTTATTCCTTCTAACACCAGCTCAGCTTTTCTTGTACTTGCACATAGGTAATCAAAACAACACCATCCATCACAGTGGCAGCTGATGCCCACTGCAGCTGGTGGGGTAGGTAGCTAAGGAATAGCTGGAAGCTGTGAAGCAGATCCAATACCTAGTCAAGTTAAAGCTTTTCTGGATCGGCTCAGTTAGGAGTGCTAAGGTGTTATGCCCTTGCCCCAGGAGTTCGTACCCCAGCTCCCCTCAAAAGATTTCTACCTGCATCCCTGAGACAGGCAGCAGCAGGACTACGTTCAGCCCAAGTCGCATTGCTCCAGGTTTGCCCTCTCCCTCATGAGCGTAACACGGTCCCCAAATGGAATGCAAAGTGTGAGTTACAGTTGGTTGTCAGTCTCTGGTTCTGGGCTCTACCAGAACTGGGATTTCAAGTCCTGGGTTGGCCCACAGGCCCAATTGTTGGTCCGCAGTGGCATCCTCTTCAGGCCAAGCCCCAAACAGGTCCTTGAGGGTCCTTTTCTTCTTGAAACGCCTTCCAGCCCTGCCTCCCCAGCTGCCTCACCATCATCATCTTCTGGGCCAGGCAAAAGGCCTGATCTTGTCCGTGGGCTCCTCCAAAAGAGTTCATGTGGTGATGGAGCCAGTCTTAGAATTCTCTAACTTTTCTTCTGTAAACAGCTCCCTTCAGGCATGGAGTGGTGGGCAACTTCCTCCAAATCTCCACTGGCATTCAGCCTGCAGGCCGCGCATCAGGTATTCGGTGGTCCAGCCAGGTGGGCTGACTCTCTGCGGAATGCCTATTGAGGTGAGAGGCAAGACATTGCGTGAGTTCTTAAACCTTATTTTCCCTGGTAATAAGGGGCACAGTTCCCAGGAAGGGAAGGGGCCCAGAGCAGGCAGTTGTGGATGTAAAGGTTCAAAAAGGAAACGAGACGCAGAAGAGTCCTTATCATAGTCAACAGATAAAAACTGGTGTTTCCAATTCTGGCACGAAAATCTGCTTGGACTGTGCTTTCCTCCTGCCTCCACTCTTTCACACAGGAGACGCTCATTCAGATGGCCCAGTTTCGTGTTGCACACATTTCCTTACTTCCAGTTCTGGCTCATGTTCACCACAGTGGGTTGGATGTGGGAAAGGAGAGGTTTCATACACGTTCTGATCATTTGGACCAGAGCAAGGAAGTCATCGCTTGGGGCTCTGCTCACAGTCAGTTTTGTTCCTGATTAAGGGCCTTCTTGAGCCAGACTCAGCCTAGTCTGAAATAACTTCATTAAACTACATCAACACACCAGGATACATACATTTCCATCTTAGGGACCAGAATCTCACTCACTCTTGCTTTCTTGCTTTCAGCTTGGCTCGGTGATTGGCCGATGGCCCTGTTTAGAGAATATCAGCAATATTCAGCCATATTTTTGATGGAAACTGACACCTTATTAATAAAATAGGAATACTTAAACCAATCTAGACCACACAATTGACCCCAGCTACATGCATTTACATAAAAACATTTTAAACCTGAACTTTGCATACAGTGAGAAATCTCCTTCCAAGCTGGAAAATCTCAGCTAATTTCTAGGCTGGACGTCCACATGGTGGGCATGTCATGAGCGGAGCCGGCTGGTGCTGGAGGTCAGACTAGATGGCCCGGGAGGCCCCTTCTGACTCCCTCTGTTTCTATGTTTCTATTCTAAACATTCAGCCTTTGCATTGCAACAACCATTTTATAGCCTCAGAATCTAAAGCATGGATCTTTAAGCTACTCAGAAACCAAGTCAGAAGGGAAAATGATACAATTTCTGGATGGAGAGGAAAGTTTGGATTCTGCAATCTTTTGTTTCTTTGTAGCTGACACATGAAGCACAGTCTTTCATTTTAAAACAATGTACAAACTTTTGGTCTTTCTGGCACAACAATATTCCTGACACAACAATATTCTTTCTGGCACAACCATGTTTTTTCAGCCCTTAGCTGCAGGAAACTCACCCTGTTTGGGAAATTCTCTAGTGTGCTGACCAAAGGCCGAGCCAAATCCAGCTATCAAAGACACTTGCACTCTGCACATGCTCAGGGGCCGCATGCTTGCTGCTTCTGCAATTCTCACAGGTACTGATTTCCCCCGTTCTTAAGGCATGTCTTTATTCCTCAGCAGTACAACCTGGCTGCAGTCCTTCCTGGGGTTTGGGTTGGCCATTTCCCACCTCCAGGAAAGCCGGCAGTTCCACCTGAACCCTTTTCCTTTCCAACCATTCAAGCTCACAATTGCCAGCCCTTTCAAAAACAAAAAAGCCCCTTAGACCCATTGCCACTGCACCAGCAATCTCCACCTTGCAAGAACGTGCCCCGTGGATCAGCTCTTCCTCCTACGAATTCTGGCCAAAGCCTGCACCCCATCGCCTTGATAGCACCCGGCCTCTGGAGTCCACATTCTGAAGAAGGCAGCCATCCCCAGGAAGCCCCAGAATCTCGGCTCATCCAGTCCATCCCTCAACAGGCAGCCCTCTTCCTTGGGAGAAACCTCCCAGGATTGTTTTCAAGTTACTAGAGCCAGGGCAAGGCCCTCTGCTTGCATTTTAATGCCCCATTAACTTCAGCTTGAAACTGTTGCAACTGGACTTTCCTCTGCAGGTGGCTAGATGTGTATTCGCTCAGACTCCTTTTTAACCCTTAAGTCCCCTGCTAATTCTTGGGTGAAAATGAGGCTTTTCCTTGTAAATGCCTGACAAAAAGGGAGGTGGGCAACTGGCCCATTACAGAGACTGACTGACTGGTGGCCCGGGACAGAATGCATTGCAGGATGAGCTGCACTGGAGTCCAGCAGGAATGGCCTCTCCTCCCACTTTGAGTTCCGCCAGGGGATCAGTGGGAAAGACCTTCCCTGGCTTTTCACCAGTCCGACTCACTCCCCTCAATGGCAGCCATCATCCCACGTGGCTGGGCCTCTGGGGCTGCCCACGCAGAGCATCCACTCTTCCCAAGTCCCTTCCTCTCCCCCTACATTTTCCTTTTCTTCTTCAACCCTTTTGCTTGCACTGGGGAGTGTCACCCACTCTGCCCTCATCCATGACTTGATTGTGGATGAGGGGGCCAACCTGGCCTGCATAACGGAGACCTGGGCGGGAGAGGGGGGGGATGTCGCCCTCTCTCAAATGTGCCCTCCCGGGTATCTGGTTCAGCACCGTTCACGGCCAGAGGGGAGGGGAGGGGGGGTTGCTTTAGTTTACCGAGCCTCCATCTCCCTCACAGGACTTCCTGTCCCTTCGAGACCGGGGCTGGAGTGTCTCTACTTGGTGTTGGGCGATCGAGACAGATTGGGGATTCTGTTGGTGTACCGTGCACCCTTCTGCCCAACAGTCTCCCTACCTGAGCTGACGGAGACAGTCTCGGACCTGGTGTTGAGGACCCCCAGGATGTTGGTCCTGGGGGACTTCAATCTCCATGCCGAGGCTAGTCTGACCGGGGCGGCTCAGGACTTCATGGCCTCCATGACAGCCATGGGGCTGTCTCAACATGTCACCGGCCCGACCCATGAACGTGGACACACTCTGGACCTGGTTTTCTCGACGGGGCAGGAAGAGGGTGGTCTGAGGGTGGCAAATTTATGCTTGACTCCCCTGTCATGGTCAGATCACTTCCTGGTGAGGTTTGTGCTCAAGAGTGACCTCTCCCTCTGTAAGGGTGCAGACCCGATTGTGTGGGTCTGCCCCCAGAGCCGGATGGATCCGGAAGGATTCCTGAAGGCTCTGGGGGAGTTTCCGGCTGACAAGACGGGTGCTCCTGTCGAGGCTCTGGTCGAACTGTGGAACGGGGAGATGACCAGGGCTGTAGACACGATCGCTCCTAAGCGCCCTCTCCCACCAGGCAGAGCCCGCTCTTCCCCTTGGTATACTCCTGAACTGAGGGCGATGAAGCAGGTTGGGAGACGGCTAGAGCGTAGGTGGAGGAAATCACGGGATGAATCTGACTGAACACACTTAAGAGCCCACTATCGGGCCTATGCTGTGGCGGTGAGGGCGGCGAAAAAGAGATTTTTTTCCGCTTCCATTGCCTCCTCACAATGCCGTCCGGCGGAGCTCTTTCGAGTGGTGCGAGACCTGGTCCGTCCAGGTCCAAAAGAAGATCTGATTCCACCCTCAAAGGCCCGCTGTGATGACTTTGCCAGGCATTTCAGGGAGAAAATCGCTCAGATTCGTCACGAGCTGGATTCCACTATTGAGTCAGAGGTCTTAAGGGAGACACCGATGCTACCGTCTGGTCCAGAATTATTGGATGAATTTCAGTTACTGTGGCCCGATGATGTGGACAAGGTGCTTGGACGAGTATGTCCCACCACTTGCCTTTTGGACCCTTGCCCGTCTTGGTTAATAAAGGATTCCAAGCACGGGATTGGAACCTGGATCTTGGAAGTGGTTAACGCTTCTCTGAGGGAGGGTCGGGTGCCTGCCCCTTTAAAGGAGGCGGTAGTCCGACCGGTCCTGAAGAAGGCGTCACTGGATCCAGGGATGGCCACTAATTATAGACCAGTGGCCAACATCCCGTTTCTGGGCAAGGTGTTAGAATGAGTGGTGGCGGGACAACTCCAAGCACTCTTGGATGAAACTGATTATCTGGACCCATTTCAGTCCGGCTTCAGACCCAGGTACGGTACTGAATCTGCCTTGGTCGCCCTGTACGATGACCTGTGCAGGGAGAAGGACAGGGGGAGTGCGTCCCTGTTGGTTCTCCTGGACCTCTCGGCGGCTTTCGATACCATCGACCATGGTATCCTTCTGGATAGGCTTGCGGGATTGGGGGTCGGAGGCACTGCTTTGCAGTGGTTCCGCTCCTATCTCAATGGCCGATTCCAGAAGGTGGTGCTGGGGGACTATGGCTCTGCACCATGGCAGCTATGCCATGGAGTACCGCAGGGGTCCATTTTGTCCCCCTTGCTGTTTAACATCTACATGAAACCGCTGGGAGAGGTCATCAGGAGGTGTGGACTGCGGAATCACCAGTACGCTGATGATACCCAGCTCTACCTCTCGTTTTCCACCAATCCAGGTGAGGCAGTGGCTGTACTGAACCGGTGCCTGGCCGAGGTAATGGGCTGGATGAAGGCCAATAAACTGAAGCTCAATCCAGACAAGATGGAGGTCCTGTTGGTAGGCGGTTCAGGCTTCGGAGAAGGTGAATTGAACCTTGTCCTGAACGGGGTTGCACTCCCTCCTAGGGATAAGGTCCGCAGCTTGGGAGTGCTCCTCGACCCGGAGCTTTCACTCGAAGCTCAGGTAACAGCAGCGGCGAGGAGCGCTTTCCTCCAGCTTCGGCTGATTCATCAGCTGCGCCCCTATCTGGAGTACAACAGCCTCGCAACAGTGACTCATGCACTGGTGACTTCCCGTCTTGACTTCTGTAACGCGCTCTACGTGGGGCTGCCCTTGAAGACGGTCCGGATACTTCAATTGGTTCAAAATAGAGCTGCCAGGCTGCTGACGGGAACTGGACGTTATGCTCACATGACTCCAGTTCTCCGTCAGCTTCACTGGCTTCCCATTGAAGTCCGGGCCCAATTCAAGGTGTTGGTGATGACCTATAAAGCCCTAAACGGCTTGGGTCCTGGTTACCTGAAGGAGCGCTTACGTCCATATATGCCCAGCCGCCCCTTGAGATCAGCAGGAGAGGCCCTCCTCCGGGAGCCCTCAGTGAAGGAAATTAGGAGGGTGGCTACTCGGAGGAGGGCTTTCTCAGTGGTGGCGCCTAAGTTATGGAATGCGCTCCCCAGAGAGGTCCGCCTGGCGCCGTCGTTATTTGTTTTTCGGCGCCAGGCGAAGACCTTTTTATTTATGCAGCATTTTAAATGTTAATATTATTGAATTTTATTCTGCCAGGGCGGCTTATTTTATTTTACTGTGTATATTTTAATTGTCATTGTTTTAATGTATTTTGTATTCAATGTTGTAAGCCGCCCCGAGGCCTTGGCAAGGGGCGGCATAGAAATGTTTTAATAAATAAATAAATAAATAAATAAATAAATAAACCACCCCCACTGTCGCCCCCTCTTGCAAGTGGCATCATTTGTACTCTGTACCTTCTCTCCACCTTCTTTTCCTCCCCTTTCTCTGCCTGCTTGCACTCAGGGGGCAATTTTAACCAGCTTAGGAGAGGCTCAGCCAGCCCATCTTCAGTCTTTCTGCAACTTCCCTCTTCCCTCATTCACACTCTGCCCCATAAACAACACATTCATCAACCTTCCACTCTCTTCAGTCTCAGGATCCGACTCAGTAACTTGGCCCATAGTTTCCCTTAATGTCTCCAAAAATCCAGAAGGCATAGTAGGAGAAACGTGGTCAGCTTGTCTAACTCTCCCCAGCCCTTGCAACCAAACTTCAGCCAATTTAAAACCTCTTTGCTTCTTGAGGCCCCTCTTCTCGGAAGTCAGGAGCTGTTCAACAGGTGTGGCAACCTGCCCACAGGATCTGTGCACAGGATTCATTCCCCCATCATAAGGGGCGGCAAGGGGGGCATCTCACCTCTCATCATCATCATCATCATCATCATCATCATCATCATCTCTCTCACAGCCAACATCTCCATTGTCATGTGTGCGCGCACACACACCGCAACTCTCACACCAAGGCAGAGAAAAAACAATGACACACACTTGTGCTCTAACCATTGTCCTTCCGGCCTGTAAAACAGTTGCAATGACAAAATCAAATCCCTGTTCTAACCCCTTCCTCATGGCCACAACTTTCTTCCTTCAGGTTCATCGCACAGTCATTAAAAACAAACTAAAAGAATATGAACTTTGTTTCGGTGAGATAACCATTTCTTCCTCCAAGTGCCTTAAATTCCTGGTGCTCTTGCAGCAGAGCCGTCCTCTTTTTGGCTTGCTGGGACTCTGATCCATCCTGCCGAGCAACTTAGCTCCATTTGCGTGGCTCGGCCTTACAGAGAGTGCCTGTGCAGCTGCACCAATTCTATTCCTGTTGGCATTCTCAGTCCGCTGTCGTTGTCGTCCCCCCACACCCCCACCATTGCACCTTACACCAAGAGCTCTCCTGACTAAAAGCAGGACAATAAACCTATATGCATTTAGCTTGGGTAAGTCCTATGGGCCTCCATGGAGCTCAGTTCTGAGTAGACATCAAGGATTACGGTGCAAAAGGGAGAGAAACAGCGGGTAATGGACCCCAAATGGGAGCCATTACTTACCACTTTTTGCTCTGAGATCACTCCATCTAAAATCCTGATGGAGATCACTTTTGCTGGCTGCCAGGAACACATGCCTGCATTCTCAGAGACACAGACTCAGTCTCTGAAACGTTTCATTGCTCTTCACTGTTAGTCCAAGGCACAGCATCAGAAAAAAAAGAAAAGAAACAAGCACTCTGCCTGTCTCTTCTTTTCCTCTCGTCAAAGGGGAAAAAAGATCTGGGGGAAAACATTGCACTTTTGGAAGAATGGAATGGAACTTCTGTGCTCTGCTGTGCTCTGGCTGCGAGCAGGTGACCCGTGACACCGTCTGATCGGCTGTGGGTGCCGTGAATGACACCCATCCTAGCCACGAGATTCCAGGATGGTCTCCTCCTTGTCCTGCTCATAGAAAGCCCTGTATTGTACTCTGGTGAGCAAGATCCTTCCGCAGGGCACCCCCCGCCTGAGGGTTCCCCATGCAGCTGCAGTGGAAACAATCGGAGGACACCGATGGGGGTGCACGTGCAATTGCAAACTGAAGTCTGGCCACTGGGGGAAAGAGCAGGGCAGGCGGGACGATGGAAGGAGCAGCGCAGAAGTTTGTTAGAAAGTGTAAAACTGTTCTTGGACCCAGAGTTGGGCAGAGGGAAGTCTGCAAGCATGTTCAAGCAGGAGTCCATCCCAGCCACCCTAATAAAGCAACCAGCCCCTTTGTCAAGGGCGAGGGATGGGCATGCTTGGGAAGACCAATGTTTCCAGATGATCAAAAATATCTAGGAAAACAGCTCCATTATGATGTGTTGACTAACATGGAAAATAAACTTCTTGGCCACAGAAGGAAATGGAATAGAATGGCTGGAGAGGAAAAAGACACATAGATACGTAAGGGGTAGAAAGAACCTTCCCATTGTCTGGATAAGTCATTCGTGGGCCCTTACTGAAAGACAACTTCAAATGATCCTAGGGAAGGAAATGAAAGTACAACTGTGTCTACCACACTTCCCCCAAGCCCCTTCCACAGTGGATGGATTTGTGGCTCCTGTAAAAAATGGGCCAGTAACCACTAAGCATGTTCAGTAGGCACAATTTTTGACTGACTTTTCGGAATAGAAGAACAACAGGAGTGGAGGCTGGAGGGAGAATGAAATGCTGCTGCTTGAACCTTGGAATATATTTTATTGCAGCATTAAAAACATTTTGTACCATTAACTTTGTACCTATCTACCACCTGCAGGAAGTATATAATATATTATTTATTTCATAATAGCAATGTCTCAGATTTTAAAGAACTCAACATTTACCAGAAGAATACTATTTCTTTGTGCAATAAAATAATATGTATATATTTGTAGCCATGCACAAATTGGAAAGTTTTATGTCCTCTTCTTCTGTATGTTCTTTTAAATACATTTAGCAGCCACTGGATGTGTTATATGCTACAATGTAGATTCTATAAAGTGATCTACCAGTATTTGACAAATACACATTTCCAGAAAATATGGAACATTTCAGCTCCTAGTACATCATATTAAAACTTAGGGGTTTTGACAGGGAAAGAGACCTGACAGTGGGGGTATGTTATCGCCCTCCAGATCAACTTGAGACCCTGGATGATGTCCTGACAGGCCAGATTCTAAGGATATCTCGAGGGAGAGACACAGTAATTCTGGGAGATTTCAATCTCCCGGATATTACTTGGGAGACTCACTCTGCAGTGACAGCCAGGTCACATCGCTTCCTAGAAGGGATAGAGGGAGGGTTTTTCACACAGAGGGTCTGAGAGGTGATGAGAGGGGGAAACATGCTTGACTTGGTCTTGACCAATAGGGAGGAGCTGATAGATGAAGTACAGATTAGGGGAGCTCTGGATGCGAGTGATCACTCCATCCTTTGCTTTGAGATCAGGGAACTGGGGATGTGCAGCAGGTCGAGCACTAGAAGCTGGGACTCCAAGAGGGCCAGCTTTGGCCAACTGAAGGCCAGACTGGGGAAAGTCTCCTGGGATAGGTAAGCGAGTTGAGGAGGGGTGGATAGCACTCAAAAGGAAGGTTTTGGAGGCGCAAGCCTTGACAATACCTCTAACCAGTAAGGTGGGGAGGCGGAGGAGAGTGCCGCCATGGATGTGAAAGGAGGTGGTTAGAGGGATTAGACAAAAGAGGAACCACCGTAGGAAATACGTACTGGGGCAAATAGACAAAAGGGTATACCAGGAGGAGGAGGCCCGTTGCAGAAGGATTCTTCGCAAGGCTAAGGCTGATTATGAGCTGAGACTTGCCAAGAATATCAAGAGCAACAAAAAGGGTTTCTTTCAGCATGTAAATAGGAAAAGAAAGGGGAGACAAGTGGTGGCACCACTAAATAAGGAGGAAGGAGATCCAGTGACTGAAATGAGGGAACAGGCAAAGATGCTAAATGACTATTTTGCCTCTGTGTTCTCTCCAAAGCAGGATGGGGGATATCCGCATAGGAGATTAGATGAGGCTGGGGACTTAGGGGCACAGATTAGAGTCACCCCCCCCCCTTGAAGTCATGGGGCTCCTCAGGGCATTGGACATTACAAAGTCATCAGGTCCTGACGGGTTATACCCAAGAGTAATTAGAGAGTTGGCAGGGGTTCTCTCACGCCCGCTGGCCTCCATTTTTGAGGCCTTGTGGAGAACGGATGAAGTTCCAGAGGACTGGAGGGTGGCATCAGTGGTCCCAATTTTCAAAAAGGGTAGTAGAAGGGACATGGGGAATTATAGACCTGTTAGCCTTACGTCTATTGTAGGAAAAACAATGGAAAGGCTTATAATAGAGAGAGATCTAGTGATGCTAGATAGGGAAGGGAGGCTGATAGCCACACAACACGGCTTCCGCAAAAACAGGTCCTGCCAGACAAACCTTGTGGAATTCTATGACAAGGTTTCGAGATGGCTGGATGGAGGGGATGCAGTGGATGTGGTATACCTGGATTTCAGCAAGGCCTTTGACAAAGTGCCCCATGATATCCTGGTGGAGAAACTGAGGAGTTTTGGGATACACCAAAGCACTGTCCGGTGGATTAAGGCATGGTTGACTGACCGAAAGCAGAAGGTAACCATTAGCGGAGAATAATTGGGATGGCAGCCAGTGACAAGCAGGGTCCCCCAGGGCTCTGTCCTGGGGCCGATCCTGTTTAATCTTTTCATCAATGACATGGAAGAAGGGGTGAAGAGTCTGCTGATCAAATTCGCAGACGACACTAAAACTGGAGCAGTGGCCACAACTGAGGAGCAGGTACTCCAGATCCAAAAGGATCTGGACCGACTATGGAAGTGGGCAGGAGACAACAGGATGGCATTCAATGTGGATAAGTGCAAGATCTTGCACTTGGGGCATAGGAATAGCTGTCAAAAGTACAGGTTAGGTGACAAGTGGCTGGAGAGCAGCACTTGTGAAAGGGACCTTGTGGTACTGGTTGACTGCAGGCTAAACATGAGTCAGTAGTGTGATGCGGTGGTCAAGAGGGCGAACGCCACCCTTGGTTGCATAGCCAGAAATGTGGCTTCTAGATCAAGAGAGGTATTACTACCACTCTACACAACTCTGGTGTGCCTGCAACTGGAGTATTGTGTTCAGTTTTGGGCCCCTCATTACAGGAAGTATATAGCCAGGTTGGAGTCAGTGCAGCGTAGGGCCACAAGGTTGGTGGCAGGTTTGCAGGGGATGCCATATGAGGCGAGACTGAGGGAGCTGGGTCTCTTCAGCCTGGAGAAGAGGAGACTCAGAGGGGATATGTTGGCGACATACAGGTATGTGAGGGGGTGTCACATGGAGATGAGTAGAGACCTGTTCTCCCCTGCAGAGGAAGGCAGGACACGCTCCAATGGAGCAAAGCTCAGGGAGCCAAGGTTCCATTTGGATGCCAGGAAGCACTTCCTGACAGTCAGGACCCCGAGGGTGTGGAATGGGCTTCCACAAGAGGTTGTTGAGGCCCCATCGGTGCGGGTGTTCAAGGATAGGCTGGACGTGCACATGGTGGGCATGTCGTGAGCGGAGCCGGCTGGTGCCGGAGGTCAGACTAGATGGCCCTGGATGCCCCTTCTGACTCACTCTGTTTCTATGTTTCTATATTTGCAGCCTGTCAGTTGTGAATATGGACAAGAAAATCTCTCTTTTTAAAGTTGCGGGGGGGGGGGGGGAGATGGTGCTGTGAAATGGTCTCACAGGATCCCAGGTTTTTAAACACCGACTTTTCTTGGCAGCTTTTTGAGCTGACCTTCTCTCCACGACACTTGAGTAGCGTTCAATGGAAGGACAGCTGGTGCCCATCTATATTTGTCCCCGGGCTCATGGCTCGCATGCCACGCTCGGAAAGCAGCAGCCAACTCGAGTTACAGCAATACGTCTGCAGCTGCAGTCGGACAAAGCTGGCAGGGATCTGCCATCATCTGAAAATCAAGGTCTGTTAGGAAAAACAGGCATGGGATCTACTGCCATTGGGCCGTAAGAAGGAAGAATGGATCCTTAACCCAGAAGGCAAGTTTCTAATAGCGACGTTCTGCATTTATAATCCATGTGTGGACGACTGACACTCGATTACTTATGTGTGCTACATTTCTGTCAGTGAAAGTGAGCGTGCACTATATAAGCTAGAAAAAAAGTTGATTAAGGCATGAATAACTGATACATTTAGACCAAAACAGCTTGGAGAAAAATGAGACCACTTTTCTGCACAGGTTTTGAAACATTGCATTCATGTTTACATCCTGAATTTACATTTGTAAAATAGAAGGTTTGACTTTTAATGGTTTTTAAGCCTGAGGTCAGGAGATTTTTTTGCTGGAAAGCCACTGTGGGTGACTCCCGGTGGAGGGTTCCCAGAGCAAGCAGAAGCACCGCAATGCACGGGGTGCAGCTACTCTGCCTTTCCTTCTTGGGAAGCACAGGAGGAATCCCTGGTTGCCGGAAACATGGCGGGGAGGGTGCGGGTGCCCCAGGCCCAGCTCCGGGATTTCCTCTGTGCAGCTGCTGGACCACTGCGAGCCGCACCCAGATTAGAAGAGCCCATGCTCAGCCAGCAGGGCTCCTCTCCACTCCTAGGTGGAGCACAATGACGTCCGGAAGGGTGACTGCAACGTAGAGACCTCTCTGGTGTCCAAAATTTCAACCTGTTCAGAGAATCTGGATGGGGGAAGGTTTCCTCCCTCTTCCATAATAGCAGAACCCAGGAACACTCCCCCAGCCCTGACCGGTGACAGGTTTAGGGCTGAGAAAAGGAAAAACTGCACATAGCTGAAATATGGAATTGGGGAGCACAGGAGACAGTGATGGCCACTAATCTGATGGCTTTGAAGGGGGATCCAAGAAATTCATGGAGGAACAGGGCTATCAAGGGCCACTTGTTTCGTCTGTGAGATACTGGTTCTCAGTTCTTTCTTTAACATTTTTGTGGTTTGTATTTTGTACATCACTAGGCTGCAAGTTTGAAGCAGACAGATGCATAGATAGGATCATGCTTTAGTTTCCAGCTGCGGTAGGTACAGTTTTATCTATGCCAGATTAACATGGCTACACTTCTGTTCCCTCCCTCCCTCCATATCTATCCTCAGGGCTATACAGTCATTCCTTTACGTGTCCTGAAGATCTTGCAACAACTTTCACTTCCACTGCATCTTAAGACTAGCATCTGGTATTTTGAGTTTGATGATGGAGCCGCTATCGGAAGAGAGACAAACGGGAAGCCCCAGATTTTATCACCTGGAACTTTATGACTCGTGTGAAGATTTTGAAATCTTTTCAGAAGAACCCTTTCGAAGACGAGATCTGGCTGTGGAAAGCAGGAGGGCCCAAAGTGCAGAGAAGCAAGCAATCCCGGACATGGATTCTAAGGATCAACCCTTGGGTGATGCAAGAGGAGGCGGTGAAAAGGCTCATGGCGCCAGTGAGGCCATCACTGATTATGACAAAAATCCCCTCAAAGATACAGATATGTACTGCATTACATGCTGCGTTCCAGTCAGAGCGCTTGACAAGCACTGCCGCGAACACGAGGAGCATGAGGTCATGCCTCTGGCCAGCGTGGTTGAAATCGCGAAGGTAAGAACAATGGGAACCCATCCAGGCAAGGGGCGGGAGCTCCCTGGCATGCTGCAGCTGCTTGCTGTTGCACAGCTTCTGTGGTTGTTGTTTTTGACAGGATGCGTTTCAGAAAAATATCTGCAAACTGGAAGAACAGATTGCCCACCTGGAGAGCTTTTCCAGTCACCTGGAGGAAATTTTTATCACTGTAGAGGTAAGACAGAATGATCCTAATGGAGCCCCTCAGACCCTCGACAAAATTCGCAGCTACGTATCAGATCATGAGGGAATTTATCAATAGCCTAAGGTGCTGGCGGAAGCCCAAAACACAGTTCTGCCCTGGTCATCTGCCTTGTTTATTGTCTTCCCCCGATTTATACACAGATACCCTGATCATTTAATCCATCACTGAGAGGACGGGAAAGTCTGCCACCATTAGCCTAAATGGTGAATACATCCTCATTTCAGAGTGTGACTAGAAATGGGCACCATCAGGGGTCCAAATGGTATGGGAAGGGGCAGAAGCAGGCATCTTCAGGATGGGGTCTTGCAAATGTCAGGCGCAGGGCTGCTCACGGGCACATCCCACGTCATCTCCATCTCTGATCAGAGATAGCAAAGGCATTCCCCTTCCTGCCTCTGCCTGGAGATGGCGCCCAGCATTCTGCAGGCTGGCTGGGCTCCTCCATAGATGAAAGGTTGTCCTCTCATGCCATAAAGAAACAGGTCCTGATCTTAGGCCAACATGGAACATCATCTTGCTTTTCCGTTACTTGCACTTTCTAATTTCTGGGCTTAAGGCTGGGCACACTTACAGAAGCACAAGTCCTACAGTCCTTTAGGGGGAGTGATGGTGGGTCAATCAATTTCAAATGAACAAAAGTTTCCATTGTGCAAATAGCTCCCATCAGAACGTTCCATGGATCTTCCTTGAGTTTTGGTGGCAGAAACTCTAAGAAAGTTTAGTGAACCTAAAATGCTTTCCACCAGGAGGATTTTGCCAGGCAGGAGCAGAACTTTGAGAAGCATTACAGTGACTTGATGCAGACTCTTGAGCAAAGGTATGAAGAAAACATGCAGGCTTTGGGAGAAGAAAAGAAGGAGAAACTGGAGGCGCTGTATGAACAATTGGTCAGCTGCGGAGAAAATCTAGACACCTGTAAAGAGCTGACAGAAACCATTGAGGATCTTGATCAGCGTGAAAATAAAGTGGATGTGATAAAGGTGAGATCATCTATAGTTCAAATAATCATGGATGAAATGCATATTTAGTCTTCAAACTCCAAGCCAGATGTTCTGTGCAAATAAGGGTCAGAAAACAATCTGGAGAAAATTTAGATCACATGTGTTATTTTTATGTCACTTTTCTGTCTCCAGGACCCACAGAGTGGTTTGCTAATTAAAGGTACAATAAAAACCAATTATTAAATAAGATTAATTGTGAGACTGAGTGTTCTGTTAAACTTTTGATAAAGGAGATAGTTTTCTAAAATATACTTGGCTCAGATGCCCTTGCAGGATAAGACACTGCAGGACGAATTCATGCCGGGGCTGCATTACTACTTAACCTCAACCATAATTAAGGGCAAATGGAAGCAAGCCCATGCAACACACTCGCCCTGAATGTTCCAGCTCCCCCTCCCCATCCCTGGGAGGAAGAATGCGTTAAAATTCAGCCTTCATCCAGTTTGAATTCAGCTGCTTTAGCAGATATCCGAATAATCATTGCATGCAAAACAGGAATTGTTACCTAAAATAAACTCTAGTTTTTTGAACAAGCCAGCTAACTATAATTATTACATTAAATTTCTAAACTGCCCATAGTCAAAGCTTTCTGGACAGTTTACAACATTAAGTTACCTTTCAAGAGTTCAACTAGATCCCGCTTAGCTTCCAAGATTAGGCAAGATCAGGCCTAATAATAATAATTGAAGAAATAATAATAATTGATGAAAATATGCAGAACAGAATTTGCCTTTTCATTCTTCTAAGGGCAACATCTGTTATCATCTGGAATTTTATTATGTCTACCATCTAGACATTTAGAAGGCAGAACATTGCACTGATCCAGAGAAAAGTTCTCTTAGATTTGCAGATAGATAACGAGTTTAAAAGCACATCCCATCTGATAATTACACCATGGCACTCCTGTGGGCCTCCAGAAGTTACAGCTCAGGCCTTTGGCCATGCGGGCTAAGGCTGATGGGGTTTGGAGTCCCAACACTTTCTCCAGCCCTGCGCACCAATCTATGCCACACGGCCTGGAGGCAGAAGCACTGGCACCTGCTCCAGGCTCTTCCCATGTGGCTTTCTCCCCTGCAAGACTTAAAAGAGGCATATTGTGAATTTCATGGCAGATGCGGGAGCTGAGGCGGGGAAAGGGTTAAGCCCTGCTTCAGCCTGTCATTGCTTCTCCTCTCTACATTTATTTTTTCCCATCCTGCCATTTTTATCAAAGGCAGCCACCGGTATGCAGATTTAGACTGCAAACCTTTGCAGGGCTACCTGGGAAAAAGCTTCACTGGATGCCATAGCAATGACTTTTGCAAACATGCAGAAAACAGCACTAGAAAAATACAGAACCATGGCAGGAAAAATCCCACATTCAGCTCCCCCATCCCAAGCAGCTTTTCTTTTCTTTACAAAGCCACTGGAGCTCTGAGATGTGCGTCCCACATCCCACCCCTGTCACTGAAACTTGCTTCTCTCTTTTCCCAACAGACTGCAACTGCTACAAAGAGTCGGTAAGGCTGAACAATGCATTTTTTATCTTTTCCTCCCTCAGACATCCAGAGGTATTAAATTTTGGATGTTCATCTCTACCCTGCACTTCTTGATCCTGTCTCTAGTATTTATTATGTTGTAATTTCAACCCATCCCCCAAAAGCATCAGAGCATCCCAGCTAAGCTCTTGGGATGGCTGTCTAACACTGATTTTTGTGGCGCTGACAGACTGGGCACTTTCTTGGAAAAGGATGTGGAGGTAGACCTCTCAATGCCAACAGACTTCAAAGCCCGGACCATCAATGTCTCGGATATCCAAGAACTGATGGACTCTGTGGATGCTCTCCCAGGTATTGTCATGGTATTTGTTTCTGGTTTCAATTGTGGAATAATCAGGTAACGGGGGACCTTTTCCTGCAGCAGGGGTTACTTCTGAGTGGAGGTGTTTAGGATTTCAGTGTTAGAGTAGAATACCCTCTCTGCTTCCTCAGCCATCCGATTATCCCCAGCCGCATTCCAGCGTCAACGGAGATTTTTTTGGTCAAAGGGCACTGGAGACCTCATCCCAGGGATTCCCTCATTTCTGATGCGCAGGCTGTGCGTGGCATTGCTGACGTAGCCAAGCTGACTAGCCAGAGCGAGGGCTTGGCAGGCTCAGAGGTACTCTGAGCTTTGCAGATACACCAACCAGCTTCCGAGGAGGAGGAAAACCCCACAGGCACCGGAACAGCCCAAGGAGGACCGAGCATGCTTGGTGGCAAAAGGTGTTGTCTGACTGTTGCAGAGGGTGGCGGTGTGGATGGGGAAGGGAGAGGATGCCTTTTGGTCATCCCCAAATTGAAGCACTTCACGCTGCAGCATTTTGTCGCAGGTCCAACCTGTTTATAAGCGGAAGCAGGGTGTGCATGGGGTCAAACCACTGGGAACAGTGTGGCGGAGCTGTTACAGAGAGGGGCTGGGATTCAGGAACCCTGGGTGCTGGTCCCCACCTGCCCACAAGGCTCACTGGGCCAGTCACTGCCTCTCAGCCGGACCCACTTCAGATGGCTGTTGTGAGGGTAAAATGGAGGAGAAGAGGCAGAGGGCGGTGTTGGCCACTTTGGGCGGCTTGCAAGAGGCGAAAGGGCAGGACAGAAAAGCAGCAACGGCAACGACAAAAAGCACGTTTGCTCCTGAAGCTCAGCGTGAGGCTCTGCACCCCGAGATTTGCCACTAGCGCTGGCCGCGGGGTTTCAAGGGCTGCAGGCCAAGGCAGGCTCAGTGGCAACCCTCCCCCAGGGCAACGACCTTCTCCGCTCTGTTACCACCAGCTGCTCCTGCTCCGCCTCCTCTGCACAGATGCTGCTGGCTTGCTTGGGAGGCAGCTCCTGCCTCGGCTCTTCTCCTTCACGAGTGAGAGGTTGGTGGAAACCTGGTTGCACTGGAAAAGAGGCGGCACAGCTGAAGGGGACGGTGGTCCCCATGTTTGGCACCCCCAATTCCCATGCCTTGTTCACCCACTTCTGGTGGAGAATCCAGGCGCCGGCCTTACTGGATAGTTGCAGCCCAGTGCTTTCCCAGCATCCATACGGGACCCTACGTTGCTGGATTCAAGCAAACACACTTGCAGCACTTACAGGCAAACCACAACTGAGAGATATTATTTTTCCAAGCTCTTGTGCCTTTTGTAGGAGAGGAGTGGGATCTTTTTTCCTTTTCTTCTTTTTGTATAGAAACACACGGGCATATTCTGCTTTAAAATTGGAAAGAGGAAAACTAATGCAAAGAAACCCATCCTGAAAGCTCCTCCCAGCACACTAGAAAAGAAAATGGACTGGGCCAATTAAAAGAGGCTATTAAAGGAGGTTATTAAGAGGCTATTCATCAGTAGTCCTGCAGTCATGCTCAATGGGAAGTAATAAAAAAGCCGTGAGTTGCAAATAGGACATATTTAATCACTGGGAAGGACCTCACAGAATGGGGGTGACTTGCAGAGGACAGTCTTGGATAATATACCGCAATATTAAATGCTGTGAGGAATCTGCATTTTAATACCATGTCCATTTAGTTGTGTTGAAGCAATGATCATTGCCATAGCTCGACCCTAAAGCAAATCTTGCGGGCAGGAGGGCCCAAGTTCGATCCAGCTACAGAGAAGGATCAGGCAGCAGGTGACGGGAAATGACATCCTGCTAGCAGTCTGCATAGACCAGGGGCAGCTTGAAATGAGATTGGATTTCTGGGAATCAGAACCAGACATTCCACAGTGGGCCGGCTTTTTCTGAATTATGTAGATTCCATAGTCTCGTGGATTGTTTTTGCACACAAGCTTAGTTGCACAAAAATGCAAAAAGGAAAAGGAAAAGAAAGACCATTCCAAAATAAACATTTTCCCCTGAGTAAGAGCTTTTTCACAGATGGCATTTATCGTGCACTTATCATTCCCTACTTATGATTGTTTCCTGATTCTACACAAATAGCACAGCATTCCAGTTTCACTTCTATGTCCACAGAGCACTTTCTGTGAGCAGGGAAAGTATAGTGTTTATCTCTCAAAGCGAAAGCAAACTTTTTTCCCTTGTGTGATTGCGCCATACTGCTGTACCACAGCACCACTTAGAGGTTATATAGTGGAAAAGCAGGAACAGAAACGGGATCGCAGGTTTGCAGCAGCTTAACAGCCTCACGTAGAAAAGCCCTGTAGTGTGCATATGTACATGATGGAAGAATTTACTTACTGGGGGAGATTTTGGAAGCACACAGTTGTGCAAGTGTGCACTTTCCAGTGTGAATGCACATTTGGGAAATGGAGAAAAATCTGATTTGGTCCTCGAACGGATGATGCAATGAAGACAGCCGGCAATCTGCAAAGGGTGGATGGATGGTTCAACAGGCCAGGGCTGGGAAAGTCCAACACATGTGACAAATGCAGACCTCCCATGCTCACTCTCTCCAGACTTCTGGATGTTGCCCTGGCCACACGCCCTCGCCAGCACTGCTCCGGGTCACTGAGGTGGTGCCCCCTTCCTACTCTCTCCCCCTTTCCTAAGTTGGGGAAGAAGAACAGTTCGATGCAAATGTTTTTAGTTCCCCTGTTGCATGCTGAACCAAAGTAAGAATCACATCTGTAAGTTCACCCACATTTGGCTTCAGCTGCATCAATTCCTGCCATGCAACATCCAACAGGTTTCGAAGAACAGGACAAAATTTCCTGGCTCCTTAGGGAGCCAGTCCTGGGCTAGCTGGACTTACAGTCTGTCCTGGTACAGAGCAACTTCTGCTGTGGCGTGAGGTTAAAGAACAACTATTTCTTGATCTTTTACAGCCACCATGCAAAATATGTCCACTGATGTTCTCCCTTCCACCCTTTCCTTTTGCCAGGTTCTTTGCCTCCATGTGCACCGGTGATGAACTCCCAGGATCCCAGCTCAGCTACCGGTACATCCGTGAGGGTGTGCTGGAGTTTCTTTTCAGAAGATCTTGTTGAAAGTTACCAGCTGTACTACAAGCGAGTGAGCAATGACACCACAAAAGAGGAGCAAGACGGTAAGCTGATGGGAGGCCCAAAGAGAGTTTGGGAGGGACTCCGCTGGACCTAACTGTCTTGCCTTTGAGCGTGATTGGACACTGCATGAAGCTGTGACAGCTGGAGCCACCTGAACAAGGCTGCTGCCTCCCGAAAGATGGATGGTCTGCTCCATAAGGAAGCCAGAATTAGGCTAACCTCTAGAGCCAGTTACAAGCAAGCAAAAATCGTGGTTCCCAGGTAGCTTTGTTGGAATGTGTTGAGTAAAGATTGTACTAGAAACCAGGCCACATGTACTGATGTCACTACGCTGCTCATTAATCTACACAGAGCTTTAGTGTGGAGGTGATTATAAGCAACAGCTTTAATTATCAGAAAACAGCTCACGAGTTTCTTTTAAAAACATGCTATGCAAGCCAGATCAGATTATTAGTTCTCAGGAATACTGATCATTTGTCAACATGCTTTTTCCAGCCTCAGCACAACCTTTTCACCTGTATCCCACTGCTGTTATATACTGAAACATCCCTGCAAGGGTGGCTGTGTGTCCTACTTGAAAGAGCACAGTCCTCTCTTTGGAGGGCTGACCAGTCCAAGCTTGGTGTAAAGACCGTGCACCCCAAAACCCAAGAGAGCAGGGGCAGGAGCAGCAAACGGAGCGGGGAGCACGGTCTTGCCCATCATGGGGAGTTGTGCTACCATCCTCCATAAACTGCATCACGAAATCTAAATTTGCATTTATGCCTGTAAAGTGAGCATGTGTTAGCCCTCCCGCCAGGCAACGCATTGACTTATCTGTGGCGATGGATAAGCAGCTGATCCCTGCCTGTAATCCTTGTTCGTTCCACCACCCTGAGCCTTCCAAAGTCCGCTTCCTGATCCCTGCGTTGCCCAGCCTTCTCCCTTGCTAGCCCCGATGCTAAAATGCCCTCTCTGAATTCCCTCTGAGACGGGCTGTGGTACCTCCTTCAGCTCCAGGGACTGATTCACATTCTAGTGATGTGGACTATGGAAGGCTTAAGGCAAAGGGACAGGCCAAAGGCAAAGCGAATGGGGCAACAAAGCAATATTTGGGGGCAAATCTCCAACTGCCATCAACTAATCCTTAGGAAAGCATCTCATTTGGAATAGAAGCCCCCCCCCCCCCCCACACACACACAATCTGGGAAACCACCAAAACATCAGTGGTTGGGGAAAAGGGACTTGGGATCAAGGGACGGTGGCAAAGCCCTCCACAAAACCACAGAGGACCAGATTTGTCTGCAGAATGGAGGTTCTGCGCCTCTACTTTAGGATGCAATCTCTGACTTCTATCCCATTCTTCCTCAAAAGCTACCCTCTTCGTAAAGTCTGTGGTCCTTGATCTAGATCCAATATTAAGCCAGGCTGGCATGGCGGTTAAAGTGTTGAACTAGAACTCACATCTCAGCCACTGGGTGACCTTGGACTAGTTGTAGACTCTCCACCTAACCTACCTCAAAGGCTTGTTGTAAGAGTAAAATGTAGAGGAGGAGGACTATATAAGCCACCTTGGCTTCCTTGCCGAAGGACATAAAACAAGTTGAGATCATGATGATAACTGCATTGCATTTATTTCCTGCTTTTTTCTTCTTGTGAGGGAGCCAGGGCAACTTACGGAGTTCCATTTTTATCCTCACAACAGCCACCCTGTGAGGTAGGCTGGGGTGAGAGTCTGTGACTGGTCCCAAGTCACCTGGTGAGCTTGGTGGTTGAGTGGAGACTTGAACCTGGACCTCCTGGGTTGCTCCCTCGACATTCTCACCCCGACACCACACGGGCTCTAGGATATAAAGGCGGCGATGGCAGCGGCAACAGATGATGGAAACAACATTGACCCATTACTTCCCTCCTCTTCCCTGTATCAAATTACAGACGGGAAACCTTCCTTTTGTACTGTGCAAAAGTGCCATGCCCATTGAGACTGATGGTGACAGAAAATTACAGAAGCCTGTTTAGCAGGGGTGCAATGCCTACCAAAGGCACAGAATAAAAACAAGAGATGGTCATTTGACCTTTGATGAAGCAAAATCTTGTTAGTCATCACAAGACATGGAAAAGTACCCACAAAGATGTTTTAAAAGCCATGAGAAATATTCTGGTACATTTAGCTTAGGGGTTGGGATTTTTGTTTGTGTGATTGTCTTGTTTTGTTCCCTTCTTGCTGATTAATTTTGAATCAATCCAAGCCTTCAGATGTTGCTGAAAATATCCTGCCTCCAAAACAGAAACGGATGCACCTAATATTAAAGATACTGCATTAAGGAGCACGTGTCAGAAAATGGCAGTTTAAAATAACTCCCTAAGCCTTGTCTTTTCCTGTTACAGAATTTATGACAAATGTGAAAGAGACCTACTGTACAGTTGCTAATCTGGTGCCTAATGCACAGTATGAATTTTGGGTGAAAGCGTTAAACAAAGCAGGAGTCGGTCCAGCGAGTGAAAGAGCTGTTTACATGACAGGTACATGGCATTCCAGAGGCTGAATGTTGCCAATTTTTAAACAGGATCCTTTTACTGGGTTTTGAACTCTAGAAAGCCTAGAGAAGCGGGGTGCACTTCAGCCAAGGCTAAGCACGGTCAGCTGCAAGAAGAGCCATTCTGGACGCAGCCCTGGTGCCCCGCTGAATTTCGCGAGATTTGCTACTGAGCAGTTGTAGGACTGTACCATTCAGCTGCAGTCCTATACATGTTCACGGGGTGGGAAATCCCATGGAACCTGAATATCAGGGTTGTTGTGAGGATAAAGTGGAAGAGGAAGGTTCTGTAAGGCTGCCTGGGCTGCCTAAAGAAAAGGTGGGGCACAGATACAGATAACTTAGGGTGCAAACTTATGGCCTCCGACATTGTCTGAGGGCTGTAAGATTATGCAGAGCCTCAAAGCCACCTCGAAGCAGTGCCCCGGGCCGTCTTCCATCCTGCCTCAGTGTGTTATCCGGCTGGCTGAAAATTGACTAGTTGAGCTGCAGGGCCAAGGCGTGGGGCAAAGGCAGGTGCTGGAGCGACGCTTCCCGCCATGCATGGAACGCGTCTCACCCCCGAGCTTGGAAGTGCCCACCTGCGGAGGGCGCCAGGGCCTTGGAACGCACCCCTGAGGGCTGGAGCTGCAGTGCAGGTTGTGTTGGCCTGTCCCATCCCAGGACCAACGGGACTTTAAAGTGCGTCACCCCGGCTGGATCGTGTGCCCCTAGGTAGGCAGATTATACAGAGTACGCCCAGGAGAGTCAAGCACTTTACAAATATTTAAAACAGAGGCAGCCAATCAGGCGTCCATGGGACAGACTAGGCCTGTAAAACGACCCTTTCCAGACCCTCCTCAGACGTCAACATCTCCCACTAACTATTTTCTTTCCAAGGAAAATGCAGGAACTTCCATCCTGCATCACGTGAGAGATAAGATGCCACATTTCTGTGCTGCATTTTTCTCGAGTCCAGTGTGGGAGTGAGTGGAGTAACGGGACATGGAGAAGGGGGGCTGACCGAATCCGGCAGGGGGGTTTCTGCAGAACTGCCACAGCGCCCCGGGAAGCTGCTCCGGCCACACAAGAAGGGACTGGATTGCGGGCTTGGTGGGGGGCGGGCTGAGAGAGGAAGGTGGAAGCCACACGTGCATAGGGGCCACGTGCGCATCTGCAGCACAAGCTGCACCACACAAGCTGGTGGCTTGCATCCATCCCTGCAGGGCGGGTGATTGCGGCGTGTGAACCCCACCACCGTATGCAGATCTCAAGACGGTTCAGCAGGGCCTCTCTCGTCTCTGTCCTCAGCTCCTTTGCCACCGGTCATCAAAAGGAAGGAGCTCCAGAGCTGTGAGCATGCGGCGCTGGTGCGCTGGGAATGTGGGAACACCAATCCCGTCGACTCCTATACTGCTGAATTGTCCAGACTGACAGATGGAGAGGATGGGGACATGATTACTGAGTAAGCTGCCTCCCTTCGGAGCCTTGTCGCCACTTGCAAAATGCCCAAAGAACTGAGGAACCTCGAGGGTGGGCATGTTTGCCGTGCGTCTTTTGCTGGAAGTGGAAGAACTGCCATGTCAATTGGCTTCTTAATGTGTAATAGCTAATTTCCTTGTTGCTGGTTTAAATGTGAACCCTTTTTTATCCTTCTGTCACTGGGGTTTTGCTTTGGTTTCTTCTCAGTGTTGGCAGTATTTCCGTATTGTGTTTCAAAATTGCTGGTTGTTCTTGCAGTTTTAGTCTTGTGGTTTGTTGTGACTGCACTTTATTAATTCTATTATATGGCAGCTTTGCCTAGCCTGGGATAGCCTGGTGTTGGACTGCTACTTTCATCACCCAGCTGGCCAGGCCATTGGCTGGGTATGATGGGAGTTGTATTCCAACAATGACTTAGGGAAGTCAACTGTCTTCCCCTATATATGCCAAATCAGCCCCTAAGTGCCTCCAAGGAGACCCCTGACCAACTGAGTGTCCCCAGGTAATGCAGTACAAGCAGGTAGTGGTACCCTCTCTCTGGAATGCTCCTCCAGGTGTGGTCTGAGAAGCAGAAACTGTGATTTCACGCCTCTTGAAGACAATCTCTTCACCCAGGCTTTTCCCTGGCTCGTGATGGACCATGATGCCGTGATGCTTTACTACTTTTCTTGTGACAGCTTTAGTGTTTCTGAACTGCACTGCATGTTTTTTAAGTTAAACCATGGAGACTTTTAGGATAGGAAGCAGTGCAAAAGAAGTTTAAATAAGTGTGGTTGGATGGTTCTGTGGGTACTTCTAGTGAAGGCAACAGAATCATCAGCAGCATCTCAAACCCTTTGCAAACAGCAGGGGGAATCGAGGCATAGGCCTCACAGAAACCGTTGGATCATAAGGACGAACTGGGTGCAACAGAGAGTCCGTTCTTGTGTCCCACCGGCTCACATGTAAAACACTGGATGGGAGAAGGGCATTTCTTCTCCAGTCTTTCAGGATGCAATCCTATGTGAATTCAGACAGGAAAAAGGCTGATGGAGTACATGCCCGCGTATGTCATGTACGTCCCCAACATATGTCTAAACGCACGCAGGACCGTGCCCTGAGAGGCTCGAACAAGACTGCCATTCATCTGTTGATTCTTCGGCAACGGCGGCTCGTTTCTCAAGAGGCCTCTTCCCTTTCTTCCAGGACTATTGTTGGGATTCCAAACTGTGAAACACTGATCCCGCTGGAGCCAAGGCACCACTACCTCATCTCGGTGAGGGCCGTCAACATGGGGGGGGCCCAGCGAAAAGAGCGATCCGGTCGCCGTCCTCAGCACAGGTAGCCATCCCAAGGCACTGGCCTGCGCGCTCGCCAAGCGCAGGCTGCCGTGCTGGGGGGGACCCCCGTCCGCTGCAGAGCTGTCCCCGGAGTCTGCCGCCCTTGGCCACGGTCTCTTCTTGGACAGTCCGTGCCAGGCGATCCAGGAGCGCTGCCCGAGGACCTGGCTGGGGGAAGGGAGATGGGGTGTGTGTGTGCGGTGTGGGGCTGTCCCCCCGCCTCCCCGCAACAATGCTTCAGTCATAAAGCTGCTGCAAAGGCCGCACCATGGGGGAGCCTTGCCCAGAGGCCTCGTGGGGCAGCCTGCATCCCTCACCAGCCTGGCCTCCTCCCCGCTAGCCTGGGCAGCGGCGCTGTCTGTGGCGTTGCACTGGGCAAAGGCTGGCCGAGGCCTCAGCCGGCCGTTCAGCAAGAAGCAAGCCGCTCTGCCTGCAGGCACTCGCCCAGCAAGAGGGGAGCGGCTCAGGAGGAGGCCAGGCGAGAGCCGCTGCCTGACGTCCCCAGCTCGCTTGGCCCAAGTGGCCACTCCGCTAGGGCCAAGACTAGAATGTACGGAGTAGTCGGTTGCCTTCGTAACTCACCGCTGGCCCAGTGGAGCGGAGGGCTAGGGCCAGGCATGCGAAGACTGGGCTGGAATCCGGCCCTCTTGTACTCACTGGACTCTCTGCCCTACTCAGCCCCATCCAGGAAGCAAGCTGAGCTGCAATGCTGGCGGCCTCTTCATGCGAGGCACATAAATCCAGGGCTTTTTTGGTCATAGAACGCACCGGAACAGCGTTCCGGCACCTTTTTTTGACTGATTTTTCCAAGTGATTGTGAATCGCCCTGTTGGGCTTAGCAGATCGGCGGCAAAAATCATTAACATAGTGCCTGCGGGCTGCTTGTGTGTCGGCGCTGATTGTCGGCGCCGATTGTGAGGGCGCTGCTCGGCTTGGACGCTGCTCGGCTTGGGATTGGTCGTGCGGTCGCGCGCTGAGTGCTTGCTGCCGGCGGTGACCATTGTGTAAAAGTGTGACCCCACGATGTGAGTTCCAGCACTTTTTTTTTTTTTTTACAAAAAAAGCACTGCATAAATCTATGCACAAAATATGCAAAGTCACATGTGTGGAAGAAGAACTCAGCCTGAGCTCATGTCCCGGCAGAAGCCCACACAAACACTTGGCACTAGTTGGAATTAGGGACGAGGGAAAGCAGGCCAGTCCAGGGAGCCGAGCTGAGGAAATCCAATGCATTCCCACCCCAAACCAGACTGCTCGCACATCCCCGGTTAGGGCTGAGAAAAACCAAGCCCCCGGCCCTTGAGGTCCCCAAGACTGCGCCACCAGGAAGCAGCTCCCGCTCCTCCACAAGGGCGTGTGTGCAAAGGAGAGAATGGAGGTTTCGCACTGGGATGCCTTGCGTCTGCGGGTTATGGCGACCGCCGGTTACAGCGCTCTGTCTCCTCACAGGCACTGCCTTTACACTGAATGAAGAAACCTCCCACCCCTCCCTGCTTGTCCTGGAAGATGGGCTGACGATTATGTGCCACAAAGCCGAGACTTCACGAAATGATTTGTCCTTCTCTGAAAACAGTTTTACAAGGTATAGGATCTGTACACCCTGATTTACAATATGATTTCACCGGCGCTTCCCCGTGAGCCATGCTTCTCCCCACAAGTGTTTCTTTGCTAATTATCTTTTATTATTACATGCAAGACTCTGAGCATACACAGAGTGACATGTTGAACGGTTTCTGCCATGCATCACTTGAAACTCTCTTTAGGAACCCTTCTGCATGTCGACCCACACCCTAACTGGACCTCTCTCCAGTGATGTTGTCCAGTGTCTGGGTCTACCTCTTCAGGAGGCAGGAGCTCCCCACTGGAAAAACTACCCATTTCAGAGTCTCCTCCCTTGGCCTGCAACTCCCCACTGTTCCCATGGCCGGCCAGTGGACTGGCCCCTTCACCTGCCCTTGGGCTAACCTCCCGCACCGTGAGTTCCTGTGGAGTGTCAGGACCATGAATCACAGCTGGGCTTTGATCCATTTTAAAAACCATCCATCTTTGGAATGACGAGACCCACCCAGCTGAGTGGGCTCCCATGCACACACCCGAAATCTGACCGCACAATGGCTTCTGTGGAGTTGATGTCCTCCTTGGGATTTAAAATGGCTGTCACTTGCTCAGTGCTGAAGAAGGAGAAAAGGGGTAGCAGCAGCTTCATAGTGGATGCTTAATTGGGCAGAGTCCAAGAGGGCATCTCTTCCCCTGCTGACGGCACTCCACCCCGTCAGTTCCCTTCCGCGAGTGATAGACGGCTCTTGCCAATTGCAGTGTGTGAACAGAACTATATGCTTGGAAGATCTGACACTTCCCAAGGGAATCACTTGTTTCCGGAAGGAGGCTGGTCAGTGGAGCCCCTTCATACAAACTCTGCTGACCTGCCTCCTTCCAGGAAGAAAGGTCTCCGCTTTGTCTGGGTTGCCCAGAAGCACTCGATTGCTGTTGTGCAGAGGATGGAATTAGCAGCGCAGAAGAGAATCGGGGAGTCAGAAGCGCCCCGTTGCACCCAGAGAGCACACGGCTCACTGTTTTAATCCTTTTGCTGACATGTTTGTGCACCATCCTGATACTTGTAGATGGAAGTGGCATAAAGATATTCGTAATTCATAGTAATTGTAATAATCGGTAATGAAAACATAATAGTTCTTCTGATGCACACGTTTTATTCTTATGAATATCTTACTTTCACGGGAAGCCAGACATCAAATATGTGCCCATCTTTTGATTTATTCTATATTAAAGAGCAGTGACTCCAAGAAGGCAGAAAGACTTCAAAAAGGCCTTCCTTCAAAGGACATTTTCAGCAAACAGATAAATGAACAGGATTTAAGGTTCATGTCTGAAAGTGTAGTAAATTAAGAATCCCCAATTCAGCCATAGGGACTACGTGAAACAGTTGGGGGGGGGGGGAATCCATCCTTTGACCATACTCAGAGTATGGGTTCAATGGTCAAGACCATTTATCAGGTAAGGTTGATCAAGTACCCATAAAGCACCATTCCAAGCTTGTTGCAAAGAGATCACTGATTTCTGTATTGACGGATTAATCATTCAAACAGATTCACTTACCAGAAAATAATTTTCTAAGTCTCTGACCCATTGCAGAGAGGTCAACTGACTATTCCAAAGAATTAATTTGTTTGATGAAAACATCAACCCAGTGTGAGGCTTTTATGAAAAGGGCAAATCCATGCTAGGGCTCATTAGGGAAGGAATAAAAAATTAAACTGCTCATGTTATAATTACTTTTATGCACACGTTTGGTGCAGTCATTCTTCAGAAAACGGTGTGCAGTTCCAGGCACCTCATCTTAAAAGATGATCTGAGCGCTGGAGAAGTTGCAGAGAGGGGGTTTGTGTGAGAGAGAGCAAGAGGCGGGGAGTTGGCAATTACTCTGAAAGGAAATTGTTGAACGGTTGCCAAGAGGATCACACCTGCTTTTATAGCAGCCTTGGATTTCTGTATTAATCATATTGTGCCTTTTGGTGCAATGCCCTCTTCCACTGGTTCCTGCTGAGTTCTATAAAACAGAAGCCTCCGCTGCTGCCTCTAATTTTATAATCACATGCTGGACACTTAGCATAATTTTGCATTTGATGCTCATTTTCCCTCTCATGGCCTTCAGAGAGTCCAAAATGTAGAAAAGGTGGGGTGGGTTCCTCATCAGACTCCAGCACAGCTCCAGCCTGCGGCCACGGGGTTTGAAAGCTGCATCGTAGCTCAAGTTGCTCCTAGTTATGCCTAAGAGCAATCTGTCATCTTTATGTACGTCATCAGATTCTAGAGAAAGTGGGTGGGTGTTTCCCTCCCTCCCTTCCCACTTAATTCTAAAAGTTGTCACCATTGCTATAGCAACGCTAGCAGGCACGTAGTCCGACAGAAAGGTTCGCCAGACGTCCTTCCTCTGTGCAGCACGCGGCTGACAGTTCAGGGCAATGCTCAGAGAGCGCTCTGCCATCGGGACAACGGACAGACAGATCAATAGGAAGCTGCAGAGCTCGTGAGAGTTTTGCCATGTGGATTTCTGAGAATGGGCACATTTATTTATTTATTTATTTATTTATTTATTTATTTATATTGCTATTTATATCCTGCCTTTTTCCTACAAAGGGCTCAAGGCAGCTTACATCATCTCTCCTCCTCCATCTTATCCCCACAACAACAACCCTGTGAGGTAGGTTGGGCTGAGAGTCTGTGACTGGCCCAAAGTCGCCAAGTTGGCTCCATGGCTGAGCGGGGACTCGAACCCGGATCCTCTGAGTCCCAGTCCCGCGCTCTTAACCACGACACCACACTGGCTCTCTCACATCACAGGGCAGATGAGCGACAAGATGCCTCACCAATGTAAAGGGCTTGTACATATGAGAACAGTCAGGGCCTCACAGAACCACCGAAGAGAAGAGCTGGAAGGGGCCATGAAGGCCATCAAGTCCAACCCCCTGCTGTTGCCTTACATATCCCAATCTATGTGCCCCTATATCGCCAACAGCCTTACGGGTTAGCCATCTCCAGATATTCAGGGTAAGAAGGGGGGCCATAAAAGATGGGCTGGCCATCCTAGTGAGTCCATCGGTGAAGTCTGCCAGAACTATCAGCTCACCTACCTCACGGGACTAACACGCACTCGTTTGCTTTGGCCAGGTCCATCGCCATCCTGGGAAACCCAATACCATTCCGAGGAAAACATTACTGGGAGGTGGATGTCAGCGAAAGCGTGGAATACAGTGTCGGCGTGGCTTTGGAAAACGTGCCGAGAGACAGCTGCCTGGGCACAAGCCACTCCTCCTGGTGCATGAGACACACGGTCACCCTGTCCAGGTACAGCCCCCCGGCTTGTTTCGCTGCGATTGTGCTTCTAAGGGCATTTAATTCCAAGGGATTCTTTCTCACGCAGGCACACCTACGAATTTCTGAACGACGGGAGGACACCGGACATCAAGATTACCGTCTCTCCCCAAAGAATTGGCCTTCTGCTGGACTACGACCAAGGGACGCTGTCGTTTTTCAACACCGACATCATGCAGCACCTCTATACGTTCCACGGTCGCTTCCAGGACTTCGTGTGCCCCTGCTTTGCGCTAGGAGAGCCAGGCAGACTCAGGATTCAGAACGGCATCGCGCTGCCCGCATATGCCAATTTTTATTAAGGGTCGCGCTGCTTAGCAGGCCTGACGTGCACATAACACCCTTAAAGCGAGGGATGCTTTACGTATATGACTGTACTGAGATCTGGAGATATTTCCCACTTTTCTGTACAAAAATAACTTAAATAGGCTTGCAACAAAAATTCAAAACAAGGCTAGTCAGATTACGAATATCACCATGCAGATGAGATAAAGCAGGAATCAGACAGAAGAAGATTGAGTAACTGGAGACGTACTGTCAAATAATGCACCCAAAGGCCTTCCAGAGAAGCTAGGCTCTTACCTGGCTCCTCTTTCCATGTAGGGATGGAATAAAGAAGGGGCAACGGGGATACGCGTAGCTGGGCACAAACATTTCTGCCAGGCTACAACTTGCCAGCAAATAAAGCCAGCTGACTTGGCTGTAAATGAAAGGTTGTCAAGATTCTGTAAGGTGAAGGTAAAGGTTTCCCCTTGACATTAAGTCCAGTCGTGCCTGACTCTCGGGGGCGGTGCTCATCTCCGTTTCGTGGCCAAGGGAGCCAGCGTTTGTCCGCAGACAGTCTCCGTGGTCATGTGGCCGGCATGACTAAACACCGAGGTGCAGGGAATGCTGTTACCTGCCCGCTGAAGTGGTGCCTTTTTATCTACTTGCATTTGCATGCTTTCGAACTGCAAGGTTGGCAGGAGCTGGGACAAAGCACGGGAACTCACCCCGTTGTGCAGATTCCAACCGGCGACCTTTCGATCAACCAGCCCAGCAGCACAGCGGTTTAAACCACTGCGCCACCTGCAGTCCCCTCAAGATTCTGTGTAAATGGTTAATATACAGTCATTTTCAAAAATGCCTATAATGGAGGGGAAAGTACTAAGCAAGCATTGTGCAAGGCCGGGGTGGGCAACTTGGGTCCCTCCAGATGTTGCTGCACTGGGGTCCCTCCCAGCATTCCTCACCCCTGGCTATGCTGGCTAGGGAATTATGGTCCAAGGGCATTTGTAGGGCCTATACATAGAGCAAAATTGCGTACAAAAATGGAAATATTAGGGAAAATATGCACAAAAAGATATATGGATTCTTGCGTAGACTTTTTAAAACCTGCAATGCAGAAACAGGACAGAACAAATGGAAAAAAACATGAGAAACTGCTCGAAATCAAAATGGACAGATTTGTCCAAGCCTAGATAAAGATTACTGCATGAAGGGGTTCAGAATGTCCAACACAAATAAACCAAGATACTGGGAAAGCATCGGATGAAGCAGGTAGCAGTCAAGGTGAGGCCTTGCTTGGTGCATCCGCCTGATGGAGAACCCTGAAAGACGGCCCACTCTGTTGCAGCCTGTGTGGGTGGGTGGGCGGCGGGCCAGGAACCCTTGGAAGAAGGGTGCTCCTGCCACTCGCACGCCATGCAAGACCCACCTCTGTCCAGGGGAAGCGGCACCCGCGCTTGGCTTGGCTTGGCTTGGCTTGGCTTGGCCAGCCCTTGCTCGGTTTGCCAAGGTAGCAGCTCTGGGGGCCATTCCAAGCCGACTGCAGCTTATCAATATTTATAGGGGGAGGAGGAAGTGCTGAGTCACTTGTGTGAAAAATGAAAATCAGATGCCACTGGATTTGTATAAGTATGCATCAATGGGGTGGGGGGACAATGTGGTTATCTAGATGCCCCCAACGGGCTGCACTGCCTCCCCTTAGACCTTTCCTCCAACCACTGGTCCTCGTTTCCAGGGGTTTGTGTAGCTTCCTCCCACATTCTAAAGGTCGAAATGCCTCCTCTAAGGCGTAGCAGCTGCCCATAAGATTTTAAAGCTATTATACAGAGGCACCTTGGCTCACAAACTTAATCCATTCCAGGACTCTGGTCATGACCCCAATTGGTTGTGAGCCAAGTCAAATTTCCCCATAAGGTTCAATGTAAATAAGGTTAATCCATTCTGTAACCATTTTTTTTTAGTCAGAAAAAAGTGAAGCAAAGTGACAGAACAACGAAGATCGCAGCCATCTCCCCCTCCCCACCCTGAGCAGAAGCGGGGCCATCTCTCCCCCCCACCGAGCAGAAGCGGGGCCATCTCCCCCCCCCCCCAGCACCACCAAGATTGCCTCCATCATCCCAGCACACTGCGGGGTGGGGGAGAGACTGGTGCGATCGCAGGCGCCCTGGGGGGGAGAGACGGGCACGGATGGGCGTGCTGTGGGAGGAAGAGATGGGTGCAATTTCGGCCATCTCCCCACTCGGGGGGGAGGGGGGAGATGGCCACGATCTTGGTTGCCACCCAATGCGGAGTTCGCAACCCAAATCAAAATTTTCAAGAATTTTCTGTCTGCGACCCAATTTGGTCATGAACCAAGGCATTCGTGAGCTGAGGGACCACTGTGTACTGGTTGGCTGGGTGGCTGGTTTTGTATTTGGTCTCACTTCTTTGGCCTGGGCTCTGCCGCCTTTAATTTCAGCTGCACCCCCCATGGGGATGCAGCTCCAGACACCTTTTCCATGATGGAATTTGGCCTTTGGACCGAAAGATGCTCGCCGTGCTCAGTGGTGAAAGCTTTCAGGGTCTTTTATCAAATACAGTGGCTGCAGCTATTGGAACTCTCCACAGTTGATACCAACCACTTGCGAAATCGAACCCTTCCTTTGTCAGAATTTTGCTCGCCACACCCTCCCTTGAGACATGGCATGCTTAAACAGAAACACTATTCTGGGATGCCAAGTGGGGGCAACTCTCCTTTGTTTAACTTAGCGGCCTGCCAGTGGGCACGGATGCTCAGCGGGTCTTTCTAGCACTGGCTGAAGAGGTTTGTCCAATGGCTTTGATGGATAAAGGCTTTGCCACTGGCCAAAGGGGCTGGTGGTGGCTGCCAGGGCAAGCCTCACGCCCCTTGTGGGAGCTGGAAGAGCTGCTTAAAACTGTGCCCCAAGGAGGAGGCCAAGGCCTGTGTCAGTCAGCAGGCTGGGAAAACCCACCACAGCCTCTGTGGGGCCCACACTTGAATGCTGGTTGCTTCTCTCCAGATTAGCACAGCCTGAGAGCTTGCCTGCTCCCCCGTGATTTATACGGATACTCATAAAGACCCATGTCATGCTGTAAGTCTCCAGCCGCTTTCCGCAAAAGGAAGCAGCCCCCGTTTAGTGTCCACCCCGGAGCTTCCACTCACTCGAGGACACAGGTCGCTATGCACTCAAGGCGTCAAATCCAGCAAGTTGCATCAGTGTCGGTTGTAATTTTTTATTTACAGCCAGATTGCAGGGTGAGGACTTGTTAAATTTTTAAAAAATCTACCGTCACCACCAGGACTCTCTAAGGTGAAGCTGTTGTATAGAAAAATGAGATCAACAGCACTCCAAATGTTTTGATTCTGCTCCCATGGTTATGAGCACCGACCCATTTTGGGATATGTTGTTCCAGATTGGGACAATTTCAATCCTGCGAGCTTAGGAGAGCCATCCAAGAGAGTGGTGAAAACTGCAGCCCAGGAATCCTGAAGGCCTCGCTTCACTGCCTCCGGGCATTCCTTATTTTTCAGGATTTGGCTATGTGACTTTCTAGCCTGTATTTGTAACGTCGGGTGCTGAGACCATGAATGACCATTAGAGGGCGGTGTTCGAATTTGCATAGAAAAGCAGCATCTTGCTGCAAGAGGTGGAATCGTACCTGTCAAGTTTCTGTAGACCTTTTACTGGATGGGCAGACAAACAACAGGACTAAAAAATTGCTTAAAAAAAAGCAACACACTCCAACTTCCAATCCTTTCTGATCTGTTAAGCAACTGACTGGAGTTTTCCCCAGTCTGTGCATAATAGCAAGTAACACAAAGGCACATATAAGCAACCTTTTTCTACTAGAATTTGTCTGAATTTCCCACAACACCAAGAGTGAAGCCACACAACCACTTTTGAAGAAAAGGCAGGGACTAAGATTCACGTACTGCTGCCAAGTCCACAGGGGCATTTTCCCTCCTGATTAGAAAATGTGGGAAGGTGCTACACAGCTCCAGCAGATCTTGAGAACAAACCTATTCAGGGGGCTCAGTCATTAGCCGGCTGTTAAATGCAGCCATGCTCTTGCCGCAGCAGCGAATGCCACATAGGCCTTGCTAACATCCAAGAGGAGGCTTCTGGCTGCCTGCAGAGGCGACGGAGGACAGCAATGGAAAGACTAAACAGGCGCGTGGGACACGGGGTGCGAGGAGAGAGCACGGCCTTCTTCCACATTCAGATATCTGGTTCAACAAACAGCTGCTCTCCGTGAACTGCCCGGAATTTTTCTACATGCATGCATGCAGTGCCTTGCCCTGGCTTACTCAGCCGGTGACAGCTACTCAAGCAGAAGCTACTCAGGGATGCTGTCGTAAATGCCAGATTCCTGTGTCGAGCAGGGAGGTGGACTAGATGACCTCTCAGATACCTTCCAGCTTGAGAACTGGTGTAAGACTGACAGGAACTCCGAGCTCTGGCCAGCTAAACAGCTCACTTCACCCAACACAGAATTCTAGGTGGAAAAGCCTTTTCCACCTAGAAAATAAAGTGGGCCATCCGAGCAGTGCGCTTGATATTCAAGTGCACTTAGTTTTAATGGAATTAATTACCCAAATGAGAAAATGAATAGATTGTGGAAATATGACTAAGCCATGTGCAGATTGCATGTTGTGGCCAGCAGAGGAGCACAGCTGTCCATCTTTTTCTCCACCTTTACTTTAAAAAGCAGCTTTGAGAGACAGAAGTGCAAGAGGGACAGGCATCCCCTGCTCCATTTCTGCCAGCCAACAAGCCTTTGGAAGGCACAGGACTCCTGGAAGAAACAGAAGAGGCGAACCTACCCAAAGAGTGAACTTCTATAGTGGAAAACGAGTAAGTACCGCATGGTTCCAGTGAGCTGACTTTTCAGCCAAGGCGATCACAAAACTACTGCCCCAGTCTATTGTCTGGAGGGGAAAAGGGAGGGCTAGACATCCTTGACCCCCCAAGTCCTGACATGGTATCTGCTCTCCCCAGCCTGTGCCGAGGCAGGGCAGGAGTGAATGTGCAGAGGAAAACCAACAG
Organism: Varanus komodoensis; assembly: GCF_004798865.1. NCBI lineage: Eukaryota > Metazoa > Chordata > Lepidosauria > Squamata > Varanidae > Varanus > Varanus komodoensis. The sequence goes on along the minus strand of NW_025335817.1, from coordinate 8,197,327 downwards.
CAGCTGCACAAAATAGAATTTAGGGACTGTGAATGGGGATGAAAAGTGCTCAGGAGCATGTCTTTCATCTAGAATTGATTAAATATATGCAACAAGCTTCCTTAACCTTGCAATAAGCTCCAGATGGTCCGGGGAACAGCGCCCCAGCAGTGGCTCATGGCTCTGAAGTCAGTGAGGCGGGGTGCCCACGGTGTCCAGTCTGTCCTGGGGGTAGGTGTGGCCCCTTGGACAGCCCCCTGAAAGTTCAGGCAGGAGCCCACCCCACGGACCATGGAGGGACCAGCCACCAGCAACACAATGCCCATAATCTCCGGCCAGGTGTGACCTCAAGAGACATGCTTAGTGAGTTCCATCTCCCACGCTCAATCCAGGAGCCATGGATCAAACCATTTCTTAACATCCAAATTAAATTTTTAAAATTATCTCATTTGAGAAGATTAAGATTGCAGTTTAAAACAAAATACCCGAAAAAAGCACTGTGGAGATTGTTGGTATGTAAATATGTGTACACCCCCTACTTGCTGTCTGGCTATTGGGCAGTAATGAAATAAATATTGGCTTATGAATCCTCCAGAGCAAAATAACTCCCCAAACGCAATAACCTTTTTTTTTTTTTTTTTTTTACATGTCTAAAGTTTCCCTGATTGCAGAGGGCACATCCAAGCAAGCACTCATGTAAAGTTTGTATCCATCTTGTAGATGCATTGTAGATTGAGCATTCAATTTCATTAAAAAAATAAGAATCTGGTGGATATATTCCCTTATTTCTTCTCAGTGCAAAAGGATGGGTTGTCTTGTCCTCAGGAGAAGGCTTACATCTTCATTGCAAAAAAGACCAAACTCCTTTACCATGAATGGTGTGGACTGTAATTTATCACCCAGACTTTAAAAACCCTCCTTGGCTAGGAGTTAAGCACTAAACTAATTGCTTTAATTGTGTCTGATGGTTCTGCTTCTCTAAGCAGAATTTGCTTGCCCACGTTCAGGGTCACAAGTGCTGGGAATATTCCTCGCATAAGGCAGGGCACTAGGTGGCAGGATAGCCTTGTGGTTTAGGCACTGGGCTTCCACGCAGAAGGTGGTGAGTTTTCGAACCACCCCAAGTGCTGCTGGTGCTTCTAAATTAAATGAGGGCAGAACAAGGGGTGTCTCAAGGCGGAGGCACCAGTCTACCCAGTGCATCCAGTGTGGGGAGAGCCAAAACGGGACATGATGCTATTCACTCCATTAGCAATGGCATGAACCACACATAAATAGCAAGGCTGATCCGGCTCAGGACCCTGGCAAGGGACGGGGGGCTTTCATTTTGCCCCCTCCCATGCCCCAAGTCCAGACGGGGCCCCATGCCTGCACTTCCTATTTGTATTAAGAGGAAAACTTCTGCTGGCTCAAATAGAAGGTTCTCTTCCAGTGCCAACAGTGAGAGCACGGCTGTTTAGCTAAATTACAGTGGGGGCAGAGGGTTAAAGTCCCCCACCAGGGTCCTGACCCACACTGTGGTCCCTGGTCCTGCTGTTGGTTTGGTATGAGCCATTCACGCAATTGGTAATTTCTTGACTGGCATTCCAGTCTAGCTTCACAGGTGTGGCATGCATATTAAATGCAAAATCCCTCTGTTTATATAGAGTCATAGCGTTGGAAGGCAACCCACACTTAGTGCAGGAAATACAGGGCCACGGCATCTCCCAGAAACGTCTGTCCAGCCTGTCTGGTCAGCTCCAGCAATGGAAAACCCACCCAACCATCCACCCCAACAACTGGCTGCATCGTCAAGCTGTTAAGACTTTTCTGCCTTCATGCAACTTCATCCATTCAACACAATCCGGTCCTGCAGGTTCAAACCCCAGATACAAGGTTTTGAAAATGCAACATGGGACCTGCAATACAAAGCTGCAGTCTGGAGTCCTATTCAGTCTTCCAGCCAGCCAGTCTATCATGCCTTCTTCAAAATATTCCATTCCACTCTCCCTCACCAGCCTTCTCTTTCTTCTCCTCCGCAGACACTTGATACTCTTTGCCCACTCAGCCTGTCCAGCCCTCATGGAGCAATTTTGGCCTTTCCCCTTAACATACTTCCTACTTCTGCAGATAGGAGGGTGTCTCTCAAGCACACTAACAACCCCTTCTTGTTCCTCCAAAGCACTCTTTCGCCTACCCAGCCATATTGTAGCTCAGCATCTAAGTTTGATATTAATATAGATGATCCTTGGAAAATGGCCATTCTCTGATGAAATCCAGCCTGTTTTCCTTCCAGGTTTCCATAAAGTTTGAGGACTGACAGTTTTGCACCCTGGTCCTGAAGAAGCATGACCTTTGTCCTTGGAAATGCGCTGTCCCTCATAAGGAGAGGTTTGCTGATCTCCCATTCCCATACATGGATGCCTAAGAAACATCATACTATCCAGTCCTTCAAAGCCCTCAGTCAATCCTCTAAGTATTCTTAGAACTAATCCTTCATATGGGAAAGGGCTCCTGCAGAAAGCCTAACTTAACACCCTCTTGGCTCATCATGACTTAACAAAAGCCACATGTTGCAAGCAATCATCGCTCTCCCATCACACTCATCTCCCAAGATTTGATGCTTACAATCTGCTAGCGTGGTTCAAATCCATCATTAAACCTAAACTAGATACAGTCCTTGGAAAAGGTTTAAAGCATGCATGGATATTGCATTGCCAAAGTAAACAAGTTAAAAGGCAACTATATAAAGAAGCCGCATTGGACCCCAGGAAACCCAGTGGAACAGTGCCCACAGATTTTCTACCCTCGGGAAACACTTTCCACATCAACGAGTGCACTGTGGATCACTAACATGTGCAACCCATGAAGCATGATCAAAGCTAAATGACAGAAAGCTATCAAAGCTAAGAGATGAATTAGTGCCTGGAAAGCCATCGTTGCTTAGACCACGTCACAGCCCAAACAGGAAGTGGTTGGCAGCTCTTCCTGTCCAGGTGGGTGTGCCCAGATCATGGCCAGAGAAACCTGTGTCAGCAGGACTCAGTTTTGGTTGCCCATCATGCAGTGAGGCTCCAGCGTTCCCAGTCCAAGCTTTGGTTGCTCCTGGGAAGAGGGCTATAAGAGTTGCCCTTTCTTTTAGCGGTGTGATTCAGCAAGAACTGAAAGTGTATCTGAGAATGAACCCTGCTCTTTCCCATGGCTGAGCATTGCCAGGGATGTTCCGGAGAGGCAGAGGATGCTGGTCAGACTGCTTTCCAAGGCCATTCCTGCTGAGCCAAATGCCCCTATTCTACCCCACCTGGGCCATGGAAGAGATGCTTCTCTGTACCCAAGAGGGGGAGCCTTTGCCTCTTCCCTCCTCTAACTCTCTCCTCTCTGCCTCCAAGTGGAAACTGGGCGCGATATGCCTATTTTGTGATGCAGCTACCAGTTTGCCACATGGCAGTGGCACTATAGGGCCAGTATCTCTGGGCTCCTTGCATCCTGTGCTAGTTACAAATGCCATAAAACAACCTGGTGTCTGGCGGAGAAACAGCAGCCCCTTTCTCTTGTGATGACCTATCCCGGTACAGCAGAAGAGTTGCACCCATCCAGTTCCCTGAAATAGTGGCCCTTGGCCGAGCGGACCCAGTGAGCTGGTCCTTGGAGTAATCCCAAAGGACAATGTTTGGTTCTGATGTCTGTGAGCTCAGGACACAAATACCAGGGTGCCCCCTCTCCATATAGTCAGCATATCTGGGGAATTACTGCTATTTGGAAAGATGTTCTTCATTATCCAGGGAACATGAAGACACTTCTTAGATCCAGAGCTCATATCCCTGCATGAAGGGGGCAAAACTGGGCCCTCAGGGGCCGCACTCCAGTGATGGGCAGGATGTGGCCAAAAGGGGCAGTGACCCAAATGCCACCATATTTTATCTGAGAGATCTTTCAGCCAGGAACTAAGCTGTAAAGAGGGATTTTAGAAAGAGGGAGTAACTACACAAAAGCTGAGGAACCAACCAATGGCCAGTAGTGGGAGAAAGTGGCGGGGTCAGGAGCAGGTACATTGCCTTCGGGGAACCTCCATGAGGACTTACTGGGCCCCAGGAGGGCTGGATTTGCACCCCAGGTTTGGTGCGGCCAGCCCTCCGGAGCAGACCAGAAGCAGGCTGCTGATCTTACAATATGTTTCTCCATCATCTGGGGAAGGGTGGGGAGTGTGATGTGCTTCACATTCCATCTCTATCCATGGCAGTTGCAGGTAACTTCATATCCAAAGCTTTTGAAAAAGGTGGCCGGTTGGTTCATGCACAGAAATCATCCAGAAGTGAAGCCCCAAGTGATGCGCTGTGTATCTTTGAACTGGCCTTGAAAAGTTCCTGCTGGGTGGGAGAGTTTGAGGAGCCGGTGCTGCATGGCCAGTGTTTGGCTTTCAGCTCTCAGGCGTCCCCACAAGGTATGATCCAGGTTGCAAATGTTTACCGAGTTGGCATTAATATGTCAGAGATGTTTAATTGGCGGAGGGCTTTGCTCTGATGTGGTTCAAAGCATATTTTGCGTGAAATGGTTTTGCTTTGGCTGTATTCCTCTCTGTCCTTGTCCTTTCTTCCACCCACCCAAGCGGATGAATCAGTTGGGATTACTCAGGAATAATCCTTCTTTCCTTTCCAAGTCTTTTTTTGTTCAACAAATTTACACTAATGGAGAATCTCTTAGGAAAACAACCCTGACCAAAAAAGGAAAAAGGGGATGGGGAGCGGGGAGGGAAAGGAAAGGACCCACACGCATTTTGCAAAGACAACCAAGGCCTTGCTGTTTGGTCCGTGGAGGCTGAAGGCTCCGCTGCCAGCAGCTCAGTGCGTCTAGGAGTCCTGCAGATTTAGCTCGGACTGACACCTGGGGTGGATGTGCTGCCCCAGCTGCCCATGCTGCTTCCCAGACGCCACACCCTTTGCTCTGACTGGTCATTCCATGGCTTCCCTGATAGCCATGGGAATCACGATTCAAAATAATGAGAGGAGAAGCACGTCACTTGGTCATCTTGTTAGTGGGGCCATGTGCTCCCTATTTCAGAGGCAGACAGTCCTCTGTTGAAGAGACGCCTGGTTCATCTCTAAGGGGGAGCAAAAAGGCCTTGAAATTGCCTATAAATCAATAGCACTGAGACAGCATGAGAAGGGGTTTTTATATACAAGGCAGTTAATACAAGTTATCAGCTTATTATCTGCTCTCACTTTCATGACAGAATAGAGATCTGAGCATTATACTGCTTTTCTACGATGTGACCTGTAGGTGGCACTGTGGGTCATGCAAATACACCAGTTAAAAAAGAAATTTCATCTGCTTTTACACGCTATCACACCTTTCCTCTGCTCTACAAAAGTTTCCAAAAGTATTCTTTAAAGAGAAAAGTGAAACTGGAGGGTCATGACCCCACCAAAGATTCTTCTACTAAAATAGCCATGAGTAGGAAACGATGACCATATAATCCTGAGGCTCTCGCAAAGGATGGCATACAAATATCTTGAATGAATGAATGAATGGATGGATGGATGGATGGATGGATGAATGAATGAATGAATGAATGAATGAATGAAGTATTGCTCAGAAAAACTCTGGGCAGACATAAAGATACAACTGGCTCCTACTATGAAAAGATCTATTGCATTTCTATTTAAAATAAGTTCTAAATTGGTTTATCTGCCTGTAAATTAGCACATGTATATTTTATAGAAATCTGTGCCACCTTAGATAGTGTGCAAGCAGACAGCCTACATATCGTCCATCCCCAAGTGGCCATCTTATTCTGGAGCAGGTTTTTCACATAAAATAAGGCTTGAAGAATATGTTCCTGTCTTTACCATTACCTTTACTTGATGTGTGTATGTGTTGTGTGTGTGTGTGGGGGGGGGGGGGCGAGGGAAATTGACACACACATACCAGCTGTGTGCCAAAATCCTGATTTTCTTAATTTCCCCCCCTCATTTGTGCTGTTCTCATTTACAGCCTGGAAGATGGGGGAAAACGATTTCAGCTACAATTTGATATATACTGATCCGAAGAAGTCCCATAATATGCAATACACAAAATGGCACTGTTAAGGAATCAGGCAGCTCCATCTCTTTGCAATGGATGAAATCCTAAGTATTTCCAGTATTGATGGATTCCATCAAGAATAGCAAGAAAAGGGACCTGCAGATGTTTTGAACTTCTGTTCTCAACATTCCTGGCCATTTCCATGCTGGCAGGGGCATCTGGAAGGTGAAGTCCAACACATCTGGAAATCTGTCCAATGACCATCCTAATTTACACAGCTCTGCCTATCATATTTCTCCCTGGGACATCCATTGGTAACCTCTCTGCCTCTGTGGTGGCCACTTGCTTAGCAGTGTCCCTATTTAAATCCCAAGCATCTCCAGGCTGGGTAAGAAAAGGCTGGAGGTTATGGGAACTGTCGGTACATAGCCTTGGAAGGAAGCAACAAGGAAGAGGGCTGTGCTGGGGGTGACCATCCAATGATGAAATGAATTGCAACTGACACGGTTATCTTTTTGGTGCCAGAGTAAGACCTCCTTGTTCTCTCAGGCATTTGGCAGCCTATGATAAGGTTTTAATTAAGTCTTCATTTGTTTGAGTTGCTGATGGTTTAAAAATTCTCTTTAGGTATTTGTATCTCTCTGTGCTGCACATTAATATGTCTGTGTATATAAGGCTTTTATAAGATCAGGTTTGGAGGCCCTCCTGAGAAAGCCCTCCTCCAAGAAGGGAAGGACAATGGCGAGCAGAAGCAGGGCCTTCTTGGTGGTTGCACCCCACCCGTGGAATAGCCTCCCAAGAGCCGCTTGCCTGGCACCTTCATTACAATCCTTTTGGCGCCAGACAAAAACAACTTTATTCTCCAAACATGTTAACAATTGATTTTATTTTCTACAATTGTAAAGGTATTCATTTTTATATAGTTTTACTGTTTTAACTTATATTGTTTTAACCTATCACCCCTTAACTCTCAGATTTATACTGTTACTGTACATTGTCACATATTGTTGTCATTTTACAACTATATTGTGTTTTTATTTAGTTTTCATTGTTTTGCTGTAATCTGTTTAGGGAGTCCTGTGGGACTAGTAATATGGAATGTAAGTTTAATTAATAAATAATGTACTTTCAGGTTTTTAACCCCTGCAACTACCTAGAAACTGGGCATTATAGAAATACAATACATGGAAAATGATTGACTGCAAACAGCACTTTACAAAGCTGACTTAAGTCCCCCTCTCTATTTTGCATTTGAATACTATTGTAATGCATGTATATATCAATATTAGTGCCATAACATTAAGCTCCCAAGCCAGAATGAGCTTTTAGGCCATGGGCCACCTTGAGTAGGCTTGAATTCAGGAAGAAGGACCTCGTATTCTGGAATAACCAGTGTGAGAGAAGGATGAATACTGGAATTCTTGTGCAGAAAAGGTCAGTCATTTCCCCCATAAAGAGATCAGGCGAACGAGGATTGTCCTGAGACACCTAAAAATTACCTCCTCCACAGCACCTAGCAAACACAAACAGGGACTCGCCTCTTACCCAGAGAAACATTGAGAGTTTCTCTTCATTAAGGTCATCAAGAAGCAATCAAGCACCCTTCCAACAACTAACGTAAGTCTGGGAATCTTTCCAGTAAGGATATGTACTGAGAGAAAGAGTATAAGGATCAGGGCTTAGGAAAGAGACACACATGCTGTGGACACTCAAGTGCTACACAAAAGCTTTAGAAATACAAAGAAAGATTGCAACAGAAAAAAATGCTGTCTCGGCAACATCAAGTCAAACACTTGTGCTTGCTCTATATTTTTCTGACAAATAAACTCTTCTTTCTTCCTGGTGTTGTGTGTGTTTGTGTGAATGCAGAACCAGGGCTTGTTCTCTCCGGCCACGTGCACTGAGCCCCAGCAGAAGATCCCAAACCTCTCGAGGCAGCCTGCAGGGCAAGTCCCTTCTGGCCAGGTGAACGGCTCCCCAAGGTTACCCGGTGTAACACCAGGTGCTGTCCTTCTGTGCAGATACTCCTGGGAGAACACCCAACTCAATTCCAGGGGACTTACTTCTGAACAGAAGAGGTCACTTGTTAAAACACAACTGCTGTAAATCACGGGACGTGCTGGAACTCGCATGTTCCATTCACGGAAGCATCAACAAGGGGAACGTGCTGCATGGCATGTACAGACACAGTGCTGAGAGCGACGGGATCTGTGCCAGGGTGAGCCAAGCGCAGGAGGCAGCCTGACTACTTTGCAGCCAGCATCTGCCGCCAAAGTTACGCAAGGCCCGAGCAAGCGCCCACTGCGCTCAGCGGAGGAGCAAGGGGCAAGTTGGTCTCCAGCTGCATACAGAAGCCAGCTCTCGGCAGGATCCAGGGGGCCCTTATTCCACCACCCACCAACTGAATCAACATTCTTTAAAAAAGCTAAACAGCAGTAACCAAACAGGCATTCAGAATTCTATTTACATTTTTTCTAGCCTTGCAAGCAGAGGCTGAGGCTGTCTCCCACTAAGGTCATTGGTTTGATTCAACACACATACACACGCACAGAGAGAGAGAGAGAGAGAGAGAGAGAGAGAGAGAGAGAGAGAGGGAGGGAGAGGGAGAGGGAGAGGGAGAGGGAGGGAGAGAGAGCGCGAGAGCGCATAGTGAAGCAGAATTTGGAGTTCTAAAATCCAGATAATAAAACTTGACTACCTGGTGTGGGAACCAGGACGAATGCAAAGGCAGAGCAAAAGGGATGGTTCCACTATCTCCATCAGTCCACCATTTCTAAGCAAACTGAACTGCTCTGTGTTTCTTGGGTGCTTGTGTCAATCTGAATGAAGCAATTTTTAAAAATTTCTACTTTTCTAGGTTCTGCAGTTTTCTGCTCAAGAAATGTACCAAAAAGTTTCAAAGGGAAATAAACCTGGTAGCATTGCCCTTCTAAACTTTCCAGAAATTTGAGTTCCCCTAATGCAGAGGTCTCAAACTCGCGGCCTGCGGGCCAATTGCCGGGATGGGCGGGGCAGGGGCAGGGGCCCTGCGGCCTTCAAAGTGCCGTGGGATGAGCGGCCCACCACCACCACCGCGGTGGTGGAATACTTGATGCGGTCCAGCCTCACCCAGCCTCTACTTCCAGTGGCCCCCAGGTAAGTTGGGTTTGAGATACATTGCCCTAACGTATCAAGACCATATTATTTCTTTCAATCCAGAAAAGTGCGTCACAAAATTTGGAAAAGCTTTTCAATAGAATCTCAAGTACAGGATAGAGGAAAAATGCTGCATGAGTCACGGAAGCACCACAGAGCAGTAGAGAAACGAGTGAGTTAACTGGAGCAGTGGTCTTACTCAACACAGTAGAGCTTCAAGGGAAACTTTACAGTGGAAAAAGTCCTACAATTCCCAGCATGCCCCAGCCAGCTATTCATAGAGCATGCTGGGAATTGTAGGATTTTTTTTCTGTTTGAACATGCAATGGATTGCATCCTTTCTGTGTTCAAGCTTGCTTATGCCCACTCATTTGAATGGACTTAAGTGCATGTAATCCTGTTGGATTGTGGCTTGGAGACCGGAAGTCTAAATACCCATCTCCAATTCTTCCAAGCTGCATCAAGCCAAGGGCACATTGGTAGCATGGGCTGTCAGCTCACAAGGGTACCCTTAGCAATGATGCCATGAGAAGTGCCATTCATTCATTTGACTGATTGTCCTTTCCCACAGATAGATGTGATGTGCTTCTATTCGACGAATTTGCTTCCTCCTCTTGCTCAGGAGAACAATGTCAGACCTCACAAAGGAATCCTGCGAGAGCCCTGGGCCCCCTGGTCGCCTCAAGTTGGCACCAAGGCCATGCATTGACTGGGGTCCCAATGCCAGGGGTGGGCAAACCCCTCCAAGAGCAGCACCGCTGCTGGCCAAGGGCCCATGGCCCGCACACTGGTGCTCGAAGGGCTCACCGCCTCCCCAGCAGCAAGGGCTTGGCACCACTGGTTCAATGAGCAAATGCTCAGTAACCCGGGAGGATTAACCGGCAGCCACCAGCATCTCTGCTTCAATCAGCAAAGGGCTCAGCAGCCCAGAGGTGCCACCGTCCTTGCGCTGCCTCTCCAAGAGGGCTGTGCACCCTGCCCCTTCCCAGTGGGGGAGCAGGAAGAATGCGAGGTGCCCTTTGGTCCCCGAGATTGTGGAGCTGGCCCAGGCGGCTGGAGACACCCCTTTCTGACTAGCTCAAAGACCATCAGAGGCCGAGGCCCACAGGCTGGCCAATTTCCAGAGAAACATTTTTTTCACATGATCCTGGCTTGATGGAAGACAAGAGCATTGTTTGGCCAGTGCATGAGGTCAGATGAATAAGTTAGATTTTTAAAAGTGGGATAATCAGACAATTAAAAAGCAGTGTTAGGCTGGCTAGCCAATTGCTTGGTTGAACACTTGAAGAAGATGAACAGTATTTCCCCGATAAATCAAGAATGCATGCATGCCTCTAAAACTGCAGGACAAGGACCATTTGAAAAGGGCATTCTCCTTTTTATCTTTCCACACAAGAGAAATATCCCAGGAAGATTCTTGCTACAAAGAAAACTATGCCTATTCCTTCAGAAGTATTGCTTTCCCCCAAATGCAGATTTAACAGATGAATAAGCAGCTGAAGCTCCCTCACTTGCATTGCATCCTTGTTCATTCTAAAATAAAAGTAATTACTAAAACCTGAAGCAACGGCCTCACATCTCTCCAGCAGCAGAAAGGACAGCACTACCCCAAATTGTCATGACAAAAGCTTTCATTGCTTAGCAGTAGAAAGACAAATCACAAACATTTGACCTACAACAGCAAAACCAAGACAAAGCAGAAGTGGACTAAAGGAGGAATCTGTTGTTCTTCAGGAGGGCAGCCAATTCCCATGGATTGTGGCAGGAGGCCCTCTGCCGATGGGCAACCTACCCAGTGCCCAGTCAAGGAGCCTTAGGGAACACACCCTCAGCCAGACCTCTCCTCGGCGACTTGGTCCAGACAACAAAACCTACACTCATGGGTTGAGCATGGGTTGTGCATGGGTTGAGTTGTGTTATCACATTCTCTGAACCCAGTCAAGATAAGCCATGGTGAACAACCCACAGTTAACAAACAGGGATTTGCTGTGGAAGTTGTTCATGCTTAACAAGCCATGGCTTCAGACCACACCGTAACCTATATTTCAACAGCGATCCATAGTTCCATGACAACCCTCTTTCCCAGCCTTGCCCCTGCACTTGATGGATAGGCAGAGACAGTGAGCAGGAAGGCTGAGGCGGCATCTACCGCGCCTTCTCAGCATCATCGCTGCCCGGCCAGAGCAAGGGCTCGGGTGTCAGGATCAGGGCCCGAGTGACCCTGCAAGTGCTCACAGAACCAGGAACGCCCGTGGAGCCATTTCGCAGTGCAGCTGGAGACCCTGAAGACCAGAGGAAAAGGCTTCCCTGCACTAGTTGCCCTGGCGACTCCTTGAGCTTGGGCCCTGGTATCACTATGCATTGCTCCAGTTTGTTCCTGCCTCGCTCCAGCCTGTGCCCTTTTCTGCTCTTCCCTTCTTTCCTGGGTAGACCCTGCCACAACCCTCACAGCGACTCTCCAGCAAACTGACCCCCACCCTCTCTCTGTGCGTGTGCAAAATCGGACTGCTCTCTCTTTGACCTGGACCTGCTGCCTTGCCCCAGCCTCTGGCCCATAGGAAGATCCGGACTCAGCCGAGCTCGCGCCCTCACTGGGGGCAAGCCGGCTGCAGCGATGGAGAGCGATGGTGCGGGCCCTTGGAGGGGGCCTCAGCATGCCAACCCTTGAGGGCGGCCCTGCCCAGGGGTGAGCCCCCTGGTGCCCTCTAGATGTTTTGGACTACAACTCCCATAAACCACGGGCAGCACTGCATGTGGTCAGGGATTATGGAAGCTGTGGTCTAAAACATTTGGAAGGCAGCAGGTTGTGCTCCCCTGAGTGACGTTCTAGTCCGTGGGTCCCTGATGACGTGGGGGCCCTTGATGCCAGCCCTGCACATGCCCCGATGGTCCCTCTAATGCGGGGGGGGGGGGCGAGTGGTGCACCAGCACCAACCCGCCAGAGGCAGGGTCAAGACGGGGCGTTGCCAGGGCACACTGGGGGCAAATTAAGGACATTGTCAATCTGCAGCTGGTGCGAAGGGACCCTTCCAGATGGGGGAGAATCCCCTTCCAGGGAAGCAGGTTGTTGTTAGTCATGAAGTCGTGTCCGACCCATCTTGACCCCCACGGACAACACTCCTCCAGGCCTTCCTGTCCTCCACCATCCCCTGGAGTCCACCCAAGCTCACACCCACTGCTTCAGTGACACCACGCAGCCACCTCATCCTCTGCCGCCGCCTCCTTCTTTTGTCGTCAATTGTTCCCAGCATCAGGCTCTTCTCCAGGGAGTCCTTCCTTCTCATTAGGTGGCCAAAGTATTTGAGTTTCACCTTCAGTATCTGGCCTTCTAAAGAGCAGTCAGGGTTGATCTCCTCTGGGACTGACCGGTTTGATCGCCTTGTGGTCCCAGGGGCTCGCAGGAGTCTTCCAGGGAAGCAGGAGCAGTGGCCAAAGAGACCTATGGTTCTTTCTGCCATGGGGCCTGAGAAGGTCCAGCAGCCTTTCAGGATGAGGAAGACTTGCAGAAAAGCTAGGACAGCACCAAGTGCCTGGTGGCTGGGAGAAAGGGGGTGGCGCTCTGACAAGCTGGACCCCATCTGGGCGGAGGCAGCCCCCAGGGATCCCAGTGACAGGAGGGGATAATTTAGGAGCAGAAAGATACTCTGCTGCAGGCAGCCTGCATTTCTCTGCTCCTGTGAAAACATGTACATCTTAGTGCTATTAATATACATGAACTTTTAGAAAGATGGGAAGTTTTTGGGTTTCTCACAACACGCCCAAGTACAATGGGTGCCTGACGCATTCAGCAGCATTGCCTGTGCATTTCTTGCTCAAGGAATGAGAATTAAGGAGAAATAAACATTAATAAAATGCCAATTTAGGTCAGAGGTTAGGGGACAGTGACATTTGAGTATAAAGAAACAGGAGAGAAACATGGTTTATTTTTACAAGAAAAGGTTTAATTTCAGATCTCTATGGAATAGGGTGAACATTTTAAAAACAAGCCATGAATTGGCTAAAGCTTTTGACACTTCTTAAATATACATTATTTTTTTAAAAACCTAGTCTGTCATCTACTAACGTATTCTGTTCGAGTTGCAAAGGAATTTAACTGTTGCAAACATCTTGTGAGTTTATTTTTTTCCAGTGCTAGGATTTGTTTTCATCTCCATCACACACAAGGGTATGTGTGTGTGTGTGAAATTGAGGCATAAGTTGCGCAGGAATATTTTTCTGCACAAAACTTGAGGAAACCAAGGAAAGTTATGGAAAGCAAAGGGACCATTTCCATTCATTTCAATGAAGCATCTGCTGAATGAGTTCCAGCCGTGCTCACGCAGGCTATAAAATGCCGTCAATCATGAAACATTTAAACTTGCATTTTCTTTAGGACTGACTGCAGAGAGATTTGAACTACTCTGTTAAATAAGACCAGGGACAATGCTTTATTTCATTATAATGAGAAGGGGAAAATCGTTCCAAGTTTGTGCTGGAAGTTAATTTTTCTTTAAAAATCAGATAAATGAAACCAAGTATGGCCAAATTTTGATAGAGAATGAGATCATATAAAAATGTTCCAAATGGGATGGAGAATAATTCATTAGAATGATAAGACACAGCTTAGCATTGCAGAACATGCCTGCTCCAGCTCTCCCCTCTAGTGTGCAACAGCAGCAAATCAGTATCCTATTTGTAGTTTAAAATAACCACAGTTTACATCCAAAGAAGGAACGGTGGCTAATTATAACTAAGTTTTATGGGGAAAAGGTAGGATCTGAGATTGTGCTTTGATCTTGGCTTATACGCTTAAGCCATGATTTAAACTGAAGGGGGCCTTTCAGGAGTAGCCAGACTCCCAACTCCCATCCTCCCCAGCCAGCATGCAGTGAAATATGAGCCACTGAACGCATGGCATGCCCACAAAATGGGGCACTGCCACCATGTGGGAATCAGGGCCATCTTAACGCATGGGCCTGGTGGGCACTTGCCCATGGGCCCCATACGAATCTGTGTATGTTAACCCTTGGAAAATTGGAAAACTTCCAAAATTAACAGTAGTTGTTGTCGTAGGGGCCCAGTACGCTGCTTTGCCCGGGGCCCATAATGCTGTCAAGATGGCCCTGGTGGGAAGAGTTTTCTAACAATTTGGTCCTAAACACTTTGTTTACAATCCCAAGGAATCTCCCTGTGTGAACACATAGGCAGGCAGTGGGGGGGGGGTCTTTTTTCTCTAGTAAATCACTCCCCTATCTTGGTCTGCGAGCTGCTTCGGTGTACCTTTATCCCCAGCTGCATATCCCGTACATGCCTACAAAGAGGTATGCGCATGGGGGCCTATTCCCCATGCCCCCCAATGCAGGGGGCAGCTTTGCCCATCCCCACCTCAAACAGGCAGGGCTGTCTGCCCCATTGACATGCGTGTCGTTCAGGTCAAAGGCTGGCGCATGATGGACCCTTCGTACCCAGCTGACCTCTCTGATCTGGCATCAGCAAGGCTGCCAAGGACTACCCCGACCCTTTCCATTCCCCTACGGGCACAGGCACTTCTGCCAGACACACACCATAGCTGACTTGTGCAACAGGAGCATAGGAAGCTGCCGTTCAGCAAGTCGGGGGCGCCTTCGATCTGGACAGTCTGGCTGTCATTGATTGGATGACAGCTCTCCAGCCCTACCTGGAGCTGCCAGGAATCGAACCTGTGACCTTCTGCACACGAAGCATGCGCTCCACCACTGAGTTATGGCCCCTCCTGCATAGCAAAACCGAACACAGAGGCCCACTTACATACACACAGTGCCTGTAATGCACTATGTATGTGAAGTTTAATTGTTACCATAATTATTGTAGTTTAAGTATTTTGGTATTTTAATTACTCCCTTTTACTGGTGTCCTGTCTTAATGTATTTTTGGTACCAATTTATGTTAATATTCCTGTACTGTATTTTACTGGTCTACAACCGAAATAAAGTCATTCATTAATGTACTATGTGAAACAGCTGTGGTCAGAAGGGAGACCTGGCTCTACCAGTAGCTTGAGCAACTGCAGTCAGTCAGCACAGATTTCTGTCACCTGGTTGTTTTAACAGTAGCAATGAGCAGATGACTCCATCTTGTTCTGAACTGTACTGCTGAATTGAAGAAAACCTGGGTTTGCATGTGGGAAGATGACAAGCTTCATTTGGTTGTGGCACATGAAAACAACTACGTGGGATACAAATTCTATGCCATTTGCACCAGACTTCAGATGGTGGGTGTTGCGGTTCCAGTAAAACAAAATATAGCAGTTTCTGCAAGGCAGGTATCTGCCCACCCCTACAGACAAGACTCTTGTCCTGTGTGTTTGCAACATGGGCTGGCTGCACCCCATGGGCTGACCTCCCTGCCTGTCCCCCTAGAATGCCCCTCCTGCCTGCCAGGAAATACTACACAGAGGGGCAGAGAATTCCACCAAACATGGCACCCGATGGTCCAGGTAGCACCCAAAAACTGACATAGGAGCACCTTCTGCAAACAGAGTCTTCCATCTGTGGAAAGTACGACCTTGATACACCCATAGGTCTTTACATACAGAAATCCCAAGCAGCAATTGATACTGTAAGCCACCAGCCATGGATTGTTGGTAGTGCCTTTATCAAGTTAACACAAGGGGTAAAATCTAGTTCCTCAAGAACAGCCCTTCAGCAGCTTCTAGTCTGAATGATTAGTTAGCACTAATACACTCCAAACAGTTACAGAGTTGGTTCAGTCTTCGAAACTTGCAGCACCACTAATTACTTGCTAAGAATTTATAGATACACTCAACAGTTTGATAGCCCACAACATAACATCAAAGAAAAGTGTGTTAGAATGAAAATTTCACTTACTTGTTCAGGACTGTGCTTCTGCAACTGTTAAAAGCAAACTGTCTGTTTTCACTCCCAGCGAAAACAGAAAGGAAATATGGGTTGAGCCTTCAGCCAGACCCTTAAAGAACCACACATTTCTTAAAGGAACAATGTAAGTATCAATAGCCATCAATAATTCAAAGTAGAAACAGACATCATGACTCAGAGCTTATGCTGATAAATCAAATTTCTCATTCAATCCACTAAGGTTAACCGTTGGTGGTGCAGAAATCTAAGATGTCTCTCTCTGGGGAAAGGGAAATGTGTCCTTCCAGAGCTGATGTAAGTTGAAAGCATGGAGCTTAGCACCGTGCTGGGTTCTCCCCACTCAGCCGTGACGCTCACTGGGTGACTTGGGGCCAATCACAGGCTGCTTAACCTGCCCCACAGGGTAGTTGTGAGGGTAAAATGGAGGAGAGATAGGTCTGCCAGGAGCTTCTTGCAGGGAAAAGCAGGATCTAAACCAACAAAGATAGATATGGACTTGATCCATTGCTGTGCCTTTAAATCAGGGAGGGGGCCCTGCAGAAGGAATTGCAGCTCCCTTTATCCCTCCCCACTGGCTTTAAATCCACCCCTGAAGGGCCACCCATTCCTCACCGCTGCCTTCCATCTCCGAACATATTGTATCCCCCATCACATGAGGAGACAGTGGGTCTCCACGCATTTCCCTTCTGATCATAATTCCACCAGTCTATGATGTTAAATGTTCTTTGTCCTGTGTATACATATGAACAAGGGCATATGATGGGCAGAAATGACATTTGTTACTGATAGTTTGTTAAATTCCTCAGCACAAAAAACTTACCATCTTTCAGATTAGTGAATTGTAAAATTTAGGATCATTTGTTTATTTATTTGGGATATTTTTAGGCCGTCCAATCACACTGAGTCTCTGGACAGCTCACAACAAAGAAACAGAGCGAGCCAGAAGGGGTCTCCTGGGCCATCTAGTCTGACCCCCAGCTCCAGCTGACTCCACTCATGACATGCCTACCATGTGCACGTCCAGCCTATCCTTGAACACCCTCACCGGTGGGGCCTCAACGACCTCTCGTGGAAGCCCATTCCATACCCTCTGGGTCCTAACTGTCAGGAAGTACTTCCTGGCATCCAAATTGAACCTTGGCTCCCTGGACTTTGCATTTTGAGTATGAAAAGTGCTCTTTTTTGTGCACTATCAAATTAGGAGTGTAACTACTTTATGGCATCCCTTGGCCACTAGAAGCATCTAGAGAGTCACAGGATCTCTCAGTGACAGTGCTGACATCAGAGCATCTAAAAGGGCATTTTAAGTGGCTGTAATCTGCCTAGAGGACATTCGCTTTGGATTAGAAATGTACTACATTTTTTAAAAAGGATTACTTGTCCTGAGATAGGCTTCTGTAACTTGACATCCTCTTGATGAATTTGGACTACAAGTCCCATCATTCTCATGGAATGCAGGTTGGGGAACAGTATCTGATAATGCGTGAAATTTCTAAAGAAACTGAAATGAGGGGCTTATTTGGAAGGTGAGACTGCAGAACAAGAGATAAGGACGTTTGTGTCAGCGCAGGGCTCCTGGCGCCAAAGGCCCGTTTTCTCTGCGCAAATTCTAAAGACTTTTTAAGAGCGTACGTTGGGTACGGAACGCTGGGAATTGTACAACTTTTTCTGTCTAAACATGTGTGCGCTTACACCTTTAGTACACCCTGCGGTTTGTCACTGTTGGCTTAAGAGAAGAGAATGTTTGCTGCCGATCTACCTCTTACAACTGTCTTTTCAGTTCTGCTTATACCATCTGATGAAGTGCCTTGTAACCTTACGGAAGCTCATGCTAACACACTGAAATATCTGAACAACTAATGCAGTGATATATATATATGCCACACTTAAACTCTGACCTTACAATGGGCGAGTCTTGGCACCCTGGAATATCTTGCAATAAATGCTCCTATTGTGAACGTACAGCAACCCACGATAATCAGTTCACTGTTTGACTCAGTGTCCAAACTGGCTGGGCGATTCCAGGAGCTGTCATTCACCAGATCTGAGAGCTGGGCAAGGCTGAGAGAGAGGCGCAGGAAGAAGAAACCCCTGTTGGCATGGAGCACTCATGGCTGAAATGGACTTTTCGTTGGCAATCTCGAACTTATATACGGACTTCTTCAATTGCTACTGTGTTTCCCCGAAAATAAGACCTAGTACAATTTTTGGTACTTGCTAAAATATAAGACCTACCCCAAAAATAAGACCTAGCTGTGCTTATTCCCAGGGCCAGTGGGGAACATAAAGAGCCTTTTTAAACTTTATTTTTTAACTTAACTGAATGCACTGGGTGGAGGAAACATGCTTATGCAGCTCTGCCCCCTGCGGAGGGAGCTGAGCCACATGAGCTGATGCTTCCTCTATACCGCCGGCTCCTGTCACAGGCAGAGTGATGTGAAATGCTGTTGTACATGAATAAGTGTGGAATAATGCTGTACACATCAAAAAACAAAATAAAAAATAAGACCTAGTGTGTTTTTGTGAGCCTACCAAAAACAAAAAAACAAAAAAAACAGTGTCTTATTTTCGGGGAAACATGCTATAAGCATCCCATTCGGGGCAGAGAATGTGTGGCTTCTGGAACCGCTACTCCTGCCCCTTTTATGCCATCCACTGTAATTTGGGATTTCTATGGATCCAAGACTATGTGAACACCTCTTTAACTACTATACTATAGATACAGTTTGCATACAAATGGGCCTTTTTTATTTGGTGCCTTGAGGATGCAGGATGTGACCACACAAAAATATAATCACGATGCCTGGCAGGGTGGCCTGCGCCCTTGGAAAACTCTGCCTTGATGGGGGCTTTGAAAGAGCGCAGGTGACGTGGTGGCAGTTCTGCCGTGGGCAACCTTCATGCCGCTTGCCGAGCTCCCCACCAGCCACGTACTCAGCAGCCACATGCAAGCTGGTACCAAGCAGTGTTACTGATCAGAGACGCACAGGTACGGCAAAATTAAGTCTGCCTACATTTTGCAAATTGTCAGGCACCTTTTGTTCCGTCATCCCTCACAGATGGAAACAGTTTGTGCACAGATGTGTTCCTAAGAATGCCTGCAAATTCACACATACGCAAATTCTCACTCCCAAGAATAAACAAATCACCCCAAAATACAAAAACTGTATATTTTCATGCCGCAGCCATGGAGGGAAGTGTACATTTTCGGCTGGTGTTCTTTTTATGTTTTTGTATTTCTCTATAACTAAATTTGTGCAAAAGTACAGCATTTAAAAATGTACACAAGCCTGCACAACTCAGGAAAAGCTGGGCCACCGCAGAATCCATTGGTCAGAGTCTTCAAAATCCAGACTCAATGAGTCTATTTTGTGGTGTAGAGGTTAAGAGCATGGGACTGGGACTCAGGCGATCCGGGTTCGAGTCCCTGCTAGGCCATGGAGCCAACTGGGTGACTCTGGGCCAGTCACAGACTCACAGCCCAGCCTACCTCACAGGGTTGTTGTTGTGGGGATAAGATGGAGGAGGAGAATGATGTAAGCTGCCTTGAGCCCTTTGTAGGAAAAAGGCAGGATATAAATCGGGAAAAAACCCCAAAAAACATCCCTATACTGATGTAAGCCAATGCACTTTAGATCATAGGTCAACTGTGGCATTAGTGCAAAACATCAGTTTCATTTCTCTACATGGTGCACCAACAAGAGTTTTGATAAAAACTTATTTTAATTAACATAAAATTGAACAATATTCCAACATACACATCTATCCTTACAGTGCAATAAAAAGGTGTCCTCATTGTATGGCATTTTTGCATTATGAAAATAAAATGCATAACGAATATGAATCATGTAACTCTGCAATGCATCTAAAGTTGGCTTTGGCTTTTAAAGTCTTTATAAATTCATAGAAAATATTGAACATCTAACAAAATAAATAAAACATATTTTAATCAGAGATGCCTAATGATCAACTTCAAAAATTTGCAGGTTGGGTTTGTCTGTTTGTGTTTGCTACTAAATTTCTTTTAAAGAGAACTTACTCTCAGTAGTGCTCAGAAGTGAATGATTGCACCTTCTGTGATGTGAAAAAATAGAGCTATGTCCAGTTTTCAGAAGATCAAAAAACTGAAACAAAACAAAACCACTCGTTCCTTCGTTCAGGGTTTGCACGTCAAAGATCTGATTGTTCAATGTAATGGTGTGTGTGTGTTTTAAGTGCTCATTAAAATGCATCCTCATAATTGTTATGAGTCATCCCCACTCCCCAGGATTCTCATCTTCACCAGCAGAGCTGAAGATCTGTAGCCCAGCATCTTTTCTTTCACGATGAAAACTTCGAGCTTCATGTTCTTGGCGTGAAGATGGTGCCAAAAACAGGACAATTGGAACAAAAATGGCCCGCCCTTAGCAGAGGCACTGCAGCAATCCAGTGTAAATCAACATGAAGGGCTTACTCGAGGCTGTGTCCCCCAGAAGGCAGGAAGCCAAGATTTCACTGCTGACCTTAAGGCTCTCTTGAACGTCCAAGCTGCCCACGGATGGGTACAGGAAAGCCCTACTGTAATACTGAAGAGACCCCAACAAATCTGAAAATGCACGATCAAGTACAAGTTTGAAAGATTGCGCTTCCAGATGAATGACGTACACATGGAGAGGCCTGGCCACTATTCCGGTGGCGGTCGGAGAGTCCGTAGCTTCCTGTCATCCAACCCCTTCCAGTACTTAAAGTTGTTGTCCAGATGCTGCATCAGATTCGGCAGGTCTGCAAATGCTGGAGAGGAAAGGAAGCAAGCTTGTTTTACACTCCCAAGCAAACAGACATGGGTGTTTAGTAAAACAACAAGAAGTCATTTTTCAGCATGGGGCATTCTGAAAAATCTAAGATGGCACCCATCAGCCTAGTGGTTCTTTGGAAGCTCTGGGAAGGTTGTTTCCCTCTCCTAAAACTCATGGGTCCAGTCTCTGAAAATATGGAAGATGGGAGGTTGCAATCCTATATTGAATTACCCCGGCGTAAGACCCATTGACCACAAAGAAACTTATTTCTGAGTAGGCATGCTCAGGATTACAATGGAAGGGGTACTGGGTTGTGGTTGCCTT
This sequence comes from Varanus komodoensis, assembly GCF_004798865.1. Taxonomy (NCBI): domain Eukaryota; kingdom Metazoa; phylum Chordata; class Lepidosauria; order Squamata; family Varanidae; genus Varanus; species Varanus komodoensis. The sequence continues at coordinate 8,176,260 of NW_025335817.1, read as the reverse complement.
TAAATTTTCACAAATATCCCAATAAAATTCTCCACTGTACTATAGCATCTACATCTCACTGAGGATGCTTTCTTATGACTCTTAAACATCATCCCAGGGTCCTTAGGATACAGGGAATTCTCCCCTTCAGGTTTGAAGACAACACTCCACCTTCGGAGCAGGAGTTGAGGATCCAACCTCCTTCCTCTGACCCTTCTCAGTCGCTGGAGTAACTGCACCAAGTGGACTCTCAAGCTCAGCACCGCGGCCTTGGGAATGGGGAAAGGAGCGTCTTTTGGAGGGCAGGGAGAAGAGGAGATTAGAGAAGCCAGACTATGGGCTATGCGGAGGCCCTTCCAGCCTCCTTCCCTCTCCTTTTGAAGTGCTGTTGCTAGACGGGTAAGGATGCACATCAAAGAAAAATGCAGGGCAGGAGAATGCTGCTCATTCTGCCCTGTGTTGGATGATCAGAAGCCTCCAAGTTTGGGGGCTTCTAATAATCAAGGCTGCAATTGATAAGGATCCAAGAGGATTAAGCCTTCAGCATGCTTTAATTTTATCTCCAAATATTTCAGATCAAATACCTTACTGAGATTTATTGAGGCAAAAAGAACATGGAATGGGTTTTTAAAAAGCTTTGTTATTAATACAAGTAAAATAAACTGTGTTGCATCTCTCTGCAGCATTTGTATATTTTCCAAAGTAAGCATAAAAAATTCCCAAACAAATCACTTTATGCATATTAATTTATTTGCATGGGAAACAATTCCAATTAAAAATGTCCAGAAAGCTCACATCACTGTCTGGCACTGCTCTTGCAATCCCCTCAAATATATTTGAGCCACTATAAGAAGAGAAGAGATCACTCACCGTCCCAAGCATCAAACATGTCAGTGATGAAATAATCGATGAACGATATTTGAGATTTAGGAATGCTACAAGTATTTCTGTCAAAAACTGGCATCACCACAGGCAAGCCTTGTCGTTTCTCCTCATCTGTCTGCAAAGAAAATAATTGTCTGTTATTCTTAATGAGCTCTCACATATTCATTGAAAGCTGTGCTCTCAGCTAAAAATAATGGCACCTGAAGTGATGTATGGAGGCCAAATCATTCGTGCAACTCTATCTTTAAAACACATGCGGAATAGCAGACTTTTAAAAATTCACAGAGAATTGACAACTGATGGCTAAAAGCTCCAGTCATGATTACATTTGGAGCAAACTGCAGGCAGAAGAACGTCTTCTAATCTCTTTAACTGCTATTCTTTTTTCCTTTAGTACATTTGATAGATTTCGCTTCCCAAGTGGCAGTGTCCCGTAATGGCTCTTTCTCCAATAGAGCTTGACATGCAAGAGAGCCTGTTTCTCTCCATTTGACAGCTGTTCCTTACTGACAGGAGTAGGGAGCGGGGGCAAAAATTCCCCCAAGGTCCTACGCTGGTCATGTCCAGAGCACCTACAGGGCAGCGGACTTTTCTGCCCCCGCTGCTGGCATGAAGTGGCTCCCCCAGCTGACTCCAGCACTGACCTGACTTTCCTCCTGTCTCTGCCTGAGAACTTGAAAGGGCCACTAACCGTTAAAAACGGAAAATGCCAAGCGCATGTTTAACATTTGTCTAATGGAATAATCATAAAATTTAATTAGACATTGCATCTGTCTACCATGCACTTCCCCTTACATTTCTTACTCACGCCTTTAAGACAGCGGACTTGAACCTCTTTCTGCTGGAGGGCTGAGTTTGATTTTGGTATTGCTCTCGGCAGCTGCACTCCATTAGTGAGCGATGCTGGAGACACAAGAGGATGTGGCCACCGTCACACAGTCCTCAGAGGTGGGCAAGGCCAAAGCAAAGGGCACTCAGCAAAATACCCGAAGTGCCAGATAAGGAGGAGACGTGACCACCTTGGGCACTAGTTTTGGGCTGCAGCCCTGAGGTTCAACATCCGTGCTTTGCAGGAAGGTGTGGGGGAGAGACGGGACCCATCTGCACATACCTTTCTCCTCCTAGGAAAAATCAGACACGAGAGCTGAGCTGAAATTTCTCCAGCCTGCCACATCTTACCCACCTGTGCGAAATATTCCTCCGAGATGCGCCCGGCCCACTCAATGCACTGCTCCAGAGGCCGACATGGGTTGGAAACATCAGCACACTTAATTAGCATCCGCTTGATCAGGATTCGATTTTCAGGGGACGTGAGGACATTTTTTACCGAATCGCCATCTCCATTTGCACCCTTATCAAATTAAAGTTTACATCATCACCGGGACAAGAGCGACAAAAATGTAATGCACAGAATACCAAGTATGATCAATGTGCTAGGTTTAACATGAGAGAAGTCACATCCTTTTGTTATTCATGGAAATTGAATACATTTTTTAAAAAATGCATGAACGCAAAGGAACTAGATGCCCTTTAGAGTGTGCTATTATGCATATTTATACAATAAAGGTCCTACAACTCCCAGCGTCCCCCAACCAGCTGTAAGTTTCAGCAAAACAAAACCATTAAAAGGAAAATGAGTGGGAAATCAAGCACGGTAGATTTGAACATATTAACTATGCATAAGCTCCAGTGAAGGCCAACCAAATCTCTATGTGTGTGTCCACTGGAGAGTTGCTTCTGTATGCCATCTGTTCAAACACTGAAAGTGTTAGGTCCTCAATCCACCACGCTATAGGGGTGAGCATTTACCCTTCCAGGTTATCTGTACCTTTAGTTAACAGATTCCTAATGGCTTAATCAGACTGACTCACTGGTCAGGTCTTCCCCGGAATACTGTGCTTGCTGCTCTTTATGAAGCAAATTAGAGAAATTGGAATGGTTCAGAGGGAAGCAGCAAAGGCAATCACTAATATGGAAAACAAGGAAGGCCGTTAGCTGGAAGCATGAAGACCAAGACAGTAATATGATGGCTCTCTCCAAAGACCAAAAGGGCTGTGGCTTTTTCATGGATTTCTTTTTTAGAGAGAGAGAGAGAGAGATATACCACCAATAGCTGAAGCTCACTTAGAAGAAGACTTTAAGAAAGATATGAAGGCACACTGGTTCCTGCGTGGATGCCTTTCAAACTCTTGGTTAAATTCCAACCAAATACCGTTCCCTATAATTTTTCTGACCAATACAATTGTACACACACAGAATAACCCAGACTCACATACATTCCTTTTACATGCTGCATAAAACATGTTTTGATTCTTTTATTAGATGCTGAGCTCCTACTTACGCATTTTACTATAACCAATATGCTTATGAAACAAGAACTATAATTAGTGAAATATCTTGTTTCTTTAGAAGTGCTCTTGATTTCTTGCTAATTATGTCCTTCTTTTTCTTGCCTTTGTTTTGCTAGCTTTAATTCGAGGTAAAATAAACTAGCATGAAGAGGACTACCCAAGAGGGCTGGACTGGGTATTGAGTTACAAGAGGCCAGGTTTAGGTTGTTCATTAGGAGAAACTGCATAATGGTAACAGCAGTTCCGCAATGGGGCCCCTTTCTTAGAGTGGGGGTGTCCCTTCTTCACTGGTCTGTTAGGGTGCCCTTTGTTCACTCCAGATTTCCTGATTTGAGAAAAAGGCCAGACTCCCCAGCTTTATGATTCAAAAACCTAGCCGGTTCAGGAGTATGAACCCGTGCCTATGTATATGGGTGCAGGTGGTACAGGAAGCTGGAAACATGATATCAAAAGGTTGGGTAATGCAAAGTGTGCACAGAAATGTCACAGATGGCACCTCTCACATTTCAGGTTGGGGGTTTTTTCCGATTTATATCCTGCCTTTTTTCTACAAAGGGCTCAAGGCAGCTGCCATCATTCTCCTCCTCCATCTTATCCCCACAACAACAACCCTGTGAGGTAGGTTGGGCTGAGAGTCTGTGCCTGGCCCAAAGCCTCCCAGTTGGCTCCGTGGCTGAGCAGGGACTGGAGCCCAGATTGCCTGAGTCCCAGTCCCGTGCTCTTAACCACTCCACCACACTGGTTGTTTTGGGTTCATTGTTTACAATGCGTTTTCTCTATACTTGCGTGCGTGCGTGCATCTGACACTGTAGGGTAATTTGTGCCGCGATAAAATCTCTCAGTCTTTTAAGGCGAGGTGTCACAACCTTCCCCAACACATGCAAACAGATGCTTAAGAGTGTTAAAAGCAGCTGAATATCCTTCCAGAGCTACTTTTGCCCATGCATTTTTTTTTTTACCATAAATTGGAATGATTAAACGTGGATGGCGGCTTCTCTGCTCTCCCCTATGCATGCATCAGTGGGGAAAGCAAGATCTCAAACAGCACCCATAAGCAGAGAAGACAACTATTCTTCAGTAATTAGGTGATTTGTAAAAGCTTTTGATCCTGGCCAAGTCCAGACATGCAGGCTGGAATCCAAAGTCCTGCCTTCCGCTCAGCACTGCCATTTGATCATATATTCCAGTGGTGTCTCCATGGGATCCCCATTGTTCATCATGGACCAACTGCTGGGATGGCCAGAAGAGCTGGTACTTCAGCTCTTGTTTGCTCCCTTCAAAATACTTGGGCCTGCTCCAATTTTGCATTGAATAAATGGAAAAAAATCAAGGGAAACTCAAAGCAGCCCTTTGTCAAGAATGCAAAAACAGCCACCTCCCGCACAGATTGGTACAAAGGGCTGCAAACTTGGAGGAAGCCTTCGGCCCACTATGCAAAAATAAACAACACAATACAGGGCCAGGCAGCAAAGCCAGACCCTCAGTTTCCAGCACTCTCGTCTCCTTCAGTAGCTCTTTCACTACTAGGAACGAAAATGTCTTTCCCAGGGGGCCGAAGGGTCAAACTGCAACAAAAACCAATCAGAACCTGGCAAGTGACTGGCTGGGAGGTGCCAAACCCTTGTTCTCAGAAAGCCCAGATGTTAAAATTATTTTCTCAGCTGCTTGTGGGGACACAGAATGATATACATGTGAATGGATAACAAAATTGTAGGAACAGACCTAGTATTCTGCACCATCAGGGTCAAATTACTCATTATATTCCTTGCACAGTGTGTAACTTTATTTCCTTTTATTGTTACACTACAGTAAGTGTGCATGGCCCTGATTCTGGTTAGGATCACCACACACCAAGACAGGAGAATCAAAGCTCACCTTCAGTGTTTGCTGCTCCCCACCAGCACTCACAGAAGCTGAAAACAGCCGCTTTGCTGAGAAGTCTCTCGCGGTGGAAACGGGAGAGCCCTCAGCAGACCGGCGTGTTGAGCCCCTTTATGTAGAGAGGCCGGAGCTTTGGCTAAGGAGAGCTGTCTGGCTCAAAGCGGCTGTCGTTCCCGTGGCCAAGGAGGACCTGAAGCCTGCTTTCCATGCTGAGAGCCTACACTGCACCACTCACGTGCGTGGGCTGGAATCGGAGGCTCTTCCAGGTTCACCTACGGCCTTGTTCTACAGCTGTGTGCAAATGCCCTCTCTACATTTTCCACCCTGTTTGCTGGCAAAGAAGTGGGAAACATTATTTCATCATTTTTTCCAGAGGAGGAGGAAGTCCCCTGAAGTCTCTCAGAACGGGGCTCACCATTCCTGGGGACGGCAGCCTGTTTGTGAAGTGCCGTCTGCAGCAGCGGCTCAGCCACCATTTCTGGTGGTGTTCTTGAGCTGGGCTTATCATTACGGGGAGGGAGGTGGGGAGGACTGGGTGAGCTCAGTCTGTCCGTTGAACATCCTTCCCCTGCTCTGCAGACTCCCTGGATGCCGACACATCCTGATCAGAAAAAGATCCCGGGACAGGAATTCCCTTTGATGCCTTCCCTTGCGCTTTAATTAAAAAGCGGGGAGCCCACAGGCTGCCAGAGGGAGGAGTGCACAGCGAAAAGCAGGACACTGGCACCCGCTCCTTGGCCACCTTATAAGAAAGGTAAGTAAGGCCCACTGAACCCCACCCAGCAGATCTACCTGAATTTTTCTTTTCCTCCAAACACTTCTTTGAAAGCTGTTACTTTTTAATCAAATGGTTGAAAAAAAGTGGGGGGAAATACTGCACTGCTAAATTTTGCTCCTGGATCAAAAGCCTGCAAGCCTGACATATTAAAGGTGATTACTTCCTAAATAAGCAATTGACATCCGTCCACTGCTTTCATTTCCCTTCTGCTTCCTCGGAGGACCTCTTACCCCATTCTCTTCAAGGGCAGCCAATGGCTTGTTGATGCTGTTGACAAACTTGTTGACATGCTCAAAATGCTTGGTCATTTCGGTGGCCAGGACCATGTCGATAATGGCTTGCCGGAGTGTTCGGTATTCATTCCTGTGCACAGAAGGGAAAGAGGAGAACACGTGGAACGACTCTCCCAAGGCTGGCTGAGTGCAGTGGAGCGGCTGCGAAAAAACTGGGAAAGGAAAGCACTACTTTCTTTTCATTTTTTTACTACTGTCAATGATTTCAATAACATTTAGTTTATTAATCCCTCTGCCGTTAGAAAAAAAACTGGGCAGCAGGTGTGAGCATAAATAGATTTATACATTATGTTGACTTGCAGATAGATTTGCTTGGTTTTTTGCTGTTGCGAAATTGATGCGAGTATGAAAATTTGATAAACGAATGCTGCAACTCTTCAATAGAAGTCAGGCCTGCCTTCTCTACTGCGAAAGCCCAGCAGAACCAAAACAGACTCAGAACAGCAAGCAGCCATGAGCACTGCCAATTAAAATTTGCTTTGAGCATTTAAAATTGCCCCCTTCTGATTAATTAACAATTTTGTTTGATTTCTCACCTGCTTAGATTTGCAGCTAATTTATTAAAGCTGGGAGAGGATGGAAGAATTCGAAGGGAGCGAGAGCACTGGCAAATGGGGGAACACAATAGAACAGAGGTGGGAGGAAGGCAGATCCCCAAACGTGTGGGACTTCAACTCCCAGAAGGCCTGGTCTGAATGGCCAGTGATCAGGAATGCTGGAAGCTGATGACCAAAACATTTCAGAATCTACTTTCTACCCACTTCGGCTGTTTTGCCAGGGGCCTCCTGCTTGTATTGCTCAAGCCTTTGGGCTAAGCACAGATTCACAAATCGTGGTCTCCTGTTACCAAATCATAGTTACCGTCATTCACATTTAGCCATTAGGAAGTGGTGCAATCCTCAAAAGTCCACGTCTTTTCTCTCCATTTGAATCCAGCCTTAGAATATCACACCCGCAGACAGTAAAACTCTCTCACTACTATTATTTCCATGCATCTTTTTTCTTAATTCCTTTAAGAGCTGTAGAGAACGTAGTTTCATCATGGCAGATATCACTATTTTTTTAAAATTACCTCTCCATGTTTTTAAAAATATTGCATTTATCATCCCGGGTGGTGATCTGGAAGGCCAAGGCCGCATGATGGCTCTCCAACACCGCAATGTCGTTGTACAAAATGGCAAGCTCACTCCCTGCATTGCACAGGAAGGAATTTGTTCTCCCCGGGTGATCCACGTCGTGCACGGTGGCAGCAATTAGTGCAGCAACTTCATCGATGGGATCCAGAGTTTGCTGGGAAAAACAGAGGAGGAGAAATGATGGTCTGGGGAGAGGTTAGGATCCTAGGCTGGTCTTGCACCAGTTCTGGAATGAATGGCAAAGCACCGTAGGCTTCCGGCCATCCCGTGTGGTGCTCTCCCAGCATGTGGAGCCCGGCCCGAGTGATTTGCGCATGGTCTGGGACCCCTGCCACTGGGTCCAAGCCACCCCCGGCTGGGAAGACACCATACTCATCATGGCGTGTGAACTGGTCCCGACCTGTCCGGAGAGAGGACGCTGGTGTGCATGGACACATGGGCAACTGTGTGGAGATGGACAAATGCACCCTTCTTTCCCTGTGAGGCTGAACTTACTTTTACCCTTTCTTTAGAAAGGAAATAGGCTGTGGCGTGCAGCACATCAGCAGAGTGGGTTGAGTTATGATAGGAGTTGGATGAGTGGTAATTGGCTTCAATGACCTGCAACCATGATCGCAGAGTCGACTCTGAGCAATTAAGGAACTCGCAGATCCGAAAGCGGGCAAACATTTTCAGACCAAGATAAACTAAAGGCCTGGAGGGGAACAGAAAGCAATTAGTTTTTCCTCCAAAGTGACTGCGATGGAAGCAAAACTACAACAACTTGCAAATGACACCACACTCTTACCGCACCCTTGTTTTAACTGCTGTCTGTCTGTCTGTCTGTCTGTCTGTCTGTCTGTCTGTCTGTCTGTCTGTCTGTCTTTCTAGAATTTTAAGGCTATTTTTAGGGTTAGGGTTTGCAAAGCAATGTGCAAAGAGAAGTAAGGTGCAGCAGAACCATCAAAATATTTAGGTTCTCTAAACAGCTTCTCTGACACACAAACAATGCATGGTTTGAATGAAAAGCAGCAGACAGGCCTGCTTAAATGCCAACTGGAAGGGATGTTCACAGTTTTGAGGCCACCACTGGAAGTGTGTGTCCCTTCTGCATAACATCTAATCAGGCTTAAGGTTGACACTTGATCCCTGAAGCAGAACACTGAGGCAGATCTTAGCATACAGACTGGATCACAACTGAAGGCGCTCCTTCAGATAACATTCACATAACCTAGTCTTGAGCCATTAAGACTTGAGCCATTAAGCCAGACTAAAACAACAAAAAGTCTTGAGGTATTAAGACAGACTAAAACAACAAAAAGAAAAAAACCCTGAGATAAAATTTAATCGGTTTGCAACAAGAAAAGCATTCGCAAATTAAAGCATAAAAGAAGCATTTGCTACTGGTGGCCTGAATGTAAACTTTGGCTACTGCAATGACAGCCCGGGGCCAAGACCTGTCCTACCAGTAGGGAGAGTGAGAATGCCTCCTTCAGGTGGTAGGTGTATAGGGCAACACAGAGGGTTCAAACAGCCTAATAGGCCACAATGAAGGGTTGCATTCAGGTGGGTTGTTTTTGAACTGTGGGCTGTTGTTGAAATGTGGTTAGTTTGGCTAACAAACCGTTTTTAACCAAAGACAATGCACAATTCTCAATCCAGTAACAAACCATGGGTTGCTGTCAATGGTTAACAAACCATGGTTTGTTAAAGCAGCTGTGTTCAGACCACAAGTTACCCCATGTTTCATCAATAACCCATGGTTCAGTGACTACCTACACGGAACCCATAATCATTCCTTGAGTATAGGTTATCCTGTTGTTTTAAACACTCACTGTACGTTATTGAGCATATTATTCTTATCACCAGTTTGGATAAGATAGGGAGACACCAGCTGGAGCACAGGATTCTGCACAGGTGGACAATCACATCACTAACCGGGACTTTTGAAACACTCCAAAGATCAGTTGTTTTGTTTGTTCCAGATCACTTATTTACAGTTAATAACCCAGTTTAGAATTACTCCTCCTAATATTCAGGTTTTGTTCACAAAATGGTCATAAAGGTAACTGGCATCTCCTCTTCAGCCTGCTGCCCTCTCCCAACCCAATCCTCCTCACAAGGAAGCTGAGAGGAAGACAAGTCTTCAGGAGGAAAGATGGAATAAAAACTCTTTGTCATGCAACTCTTGGCTGCTTTTCACAGGTGCCGTCCTTTGTGTTGTTGCTTCTTCCTAACCAACCTTTTATGGGTCGCTGCTTCCAGTTCGAAGATGTTGAAGTCCCAGCATTCTTCGTTCTCCATTGCTTGTGCTATCCTTGGCGGTATGTCGTTAAGGGAGATGGGTGAGATCAGACTTCCTGGAACCTGATGGGTTTCTAGAAAAGAAAGGCACGCAGAGAGCATAATTAGAAATGCATTCTGCCACTGGCCGAGCAACCAGGCCAGGCTAGCAGCCGCACACCCTGCCAGCAGCAACCACATCCAGTAAGACTCCACTCAGCCTGGACCCACCTGGGGCAGTAAAGCTGCTTGTATTCCCCCTCATTGCCCCAGGAACCAACTACCCACTTCCTTCCTTGCTAGAAAGAACAGGCCTCTTGAACAGCCCATTGTCTAGGGGCTAGAATTGAAGGGAAACACGCTCCAGCTTTCTCCATCTCCATAGAGCTATTGGCTGCCAGGTTCTATCTTTATAAACTAGGAGCAGAATTGTAACCTGGCCTCTGGAGTTCCACATTTGGACATGGCCCTTCCCGCTCATGTTGCTAGTTTCTTGGCTTTTGTGCTTCCTTCCCATCCCGAAAGGCATTTCCTAAGGTTTCAGTTACTGGTGGTGAGTTCTTTAAGATAAAATCTGCTGGTATTTTGGCCCTGCTCTCTCTGCCTTGGGCCCAGTCCACCACTGGAATATGGCTTCCAGGAGGGCCACCCAAGCTGAATTTGGTCCCTGGACTGAAAGAGGCTCCACACCCCTGCCTTATAAAGTGCAAAAGGCCAGGAGGCCCACCGGTCCAGATCAACAGCTGCTGCAGGGAGAGAGCCAGTAAGGGCTGGTTGTTCATGTGTTGGACCGGGGACCAAGGAGATCCGGGTTCTAGTCCCCACCTGGCCATGGAGCTGACTGGGTGACTTTGGGCCAGTCACTGCCTTTCAACCCAACCTCCCTCACAAGGCTGCTGTGCGGAGGAAATGGAGCTATGTAAGCCACCTTGGGTTCCTCACAAGAGAAGAAAGGGCAGAATATAAATAAAAAGTTACGCAATGCTCACACTAACTCCACAAATTTTGCCTGCATTTGTTTATCTTCCTTTTCCCTCCCCAGCTCTCTTTCCTTTTGTATCATGCCTATTAGACTGCATGCTTGCAGGAAGGGACTGTCTTATCCTCCCATCTCTACACAAAGCTTAGAAAATGTCAAATGGTTCAGTTAATAAAAGCATCAGCAATTTATCAGGACCTTTTTTCAAACTGAATCTATCCATAGGTTCTTTGTACTAACATTATCTGGTTCTTGACTGTTATGTATTGTGATAACTGCACAAAATTTTACATAAGCTCTTTTTCTAATCATCTCTAATTATCCATACTTAAATAGTAGAAGGTCAGGTGAACAAACTGTATACTTACGTTTTGCTGATAAGATATACTCATTCCCTGATAATCTTCGTAGACCATCCTGTTTAAGAAAGGATTAGAATGTTAAATGGAGGATGACTGAGACTTTTAAAAAATATTTTATGTTCCAGATGTTCAAGAAAGTGGCTGCAATGCAAAGCAGCAAAGATTATGCAGAACCCACAGCTGGAAATAGCAGGACTCCAAAGTCTATCAGACCATGTTCCACTGGCCCTGAAGAAAGCGTGATGGCGTTCTGTTGATTTATGGGCAGACAGAAGCTGGGGGGCCACAGGCTGGCTGAAGGCTCGGGCTAGTCATGTAGCAGCTGCCATGGAAGCACAGCCAGTCAGAAGGCAAGTAACTCCTCAAGCAACTGAGTAAAACCAGAGCTAAGGGCTGAACTCCAAAGCCAGTCCACATATTTGATTGCTTGATATTGAAACAATACAATACAAACCCTAATATAATACCAATTTCAGGCTGTAGCCTTATGCATGCTTACGTGAAATTCAGTGGGAATCCTTCATAGGATTGCTCTGTTCATTCCATGCATGCATCCACGCACGGACTTTCTCCAGTCCCAAACAAAAGAAATTGCATCCAGCAGCAAAACTAAAGAAGTATTTTTTTACAAGTATTTTTACTAGTAACCTCCCCAGGAAGCCTTATGGCTAATGGGGTGGGATAAAAATCAAATAAATAAATAAATCCGTTTTTCCTACTTGAAATCCACTGTCAACTGCTCCATTCCCCACCTGGCACTCCTACATCCTCCTCTGCTCCTGGAAAAAATGCTGTCTGTGTGTGTGTGTGTGCACACGTGTGCGTACATGTGTTGTGTGTGTGTGTGTGTGTGTGTGTGTGTGTGTGTGTGTCGAACAAGAAGGGACTGGGATGGGAGAGAAAGGAACAAGCACTGGCAGGGAAAGAGCAAAGCAAAAAAGGTGGCACTAGAAATACCAAGTCTAGATGCTGGGAGTAGAGAGAAACAGCAAGATACAGGGTGAAAGGGGGACAAAAAGCAAACCGAGGGCTACAGAGAGAAGGAAAGAAGGCTAGGAATGTAAAGGACATAGCAATAAAGGTTGGAGACATCTGCAGATGTGGAAGAAAACTGGGTGGGGCCGGAAGGCAACTTGTCTGGTCTTTTTCTGCCCACTGGACAGCTGACTGGCAGCAGGTTCAAAAATGGAATAAGAACGTACAGCTGAAATACTTCTCAATGTATTTTATTTTGAAGAATACATTTTGAAGGGGGCATGGAGTCAAGAGCGTAGTGGATACTTTGGGGGGTCTCATGGGTGGTATTGCAACGGTTGCATGGGTACCGTGTTGGAGACCATGGGGAAGATTAACTGCCAAGCTTCCCTTCAACTCTAAAATTCTGTGATCAAACCTACCGTCATCAAGCCTCCCACAAGGTCGCTTGTATGTGGGTCTTCATCCTTCGTCCCAAGCTGTGGAGAGTATAACTCTGTGGTACGCAGGATCTCAAGGACTCTGTCTAACGCTTCAGCAACCGGCATTGGACTACTTTCTTGTGCAGCGTTGATAATATTTATTACCTAGATTGAAAGAGAGAAACCTGTACATTCTAACCGTTTCTTCCCAGGAATGTCCCCAAGGACACGGCTACATTTCTCCTGGTTGCATTTTTGAGCACAACGGCAACTGGGCTATTGGGCTGAAAGAACCCCTCCAGCTCTCAACCACCTTGTTGAACTGTAAGTTCACCCGGCGTGAGAATGATCTGGGATTTTTGCCTGCCTCCAAATATTCTCTCCATCGCTACCCATGCAGGAGTGTTCCATCTGAAGGTGTGTGGAACATGAATATACACTCAGAGCTAATACGTTCCAAGGAGTAATTCCAGAAGTTGAAGTGTAGTTTATTATCAAAACCTCAGGAACAGAAGAAGCTGCATTATTCAGATCTGTACTAAGCAGAGCTCATTACTGTCTATGGCAATGTCATTTGGACATAATGCTAAACCATGGTGCCTTGGACTCAACCACTCTGCCTTGCCCTTTCCTCTTCTGGCCTTGTTAAGGCAAAATCAGAAACTTTATTTTCTCCATTTTCATTTAACCACAGTTTAGCATGATATCAGAACTGGGCAGACCGTGGTTAGTCTTAACTGTAGTTTACTACAACAAGAAAATATCCCAAACCTTTTTTTTATGAAGCTAGCATATTTCATCAAACCATTATTAAGATTAACTATGGCTGAGGGTTAGGATGGAATCCCAGACTTCAGTTAACTCAAAATGGAAGCAAAAAGCTTTTGGTCTCCTCCTCATGGTTGTGCCAGAGAAAAGGAAGAGAATGAGCACAGAAAATCTGTGGCTTGGTTCCATGTTTGGTGTTCTGTCAAACTAAGGCCACTGACTGGGCAGTTTAGCACAGCCCTCCGCAACCTGATTCTTCCTAGACATGCTGGACTATAACTCCCAGGGGATGCTGGGAGTTGTAGTCCAAACTCACCTGGAGAGTCCCAGGTTGGGGAAAGCTGGTTTAACATCATCATCCTCATCTACTGCATGTATATCTTACATGGGAAACTCAGGGTGAGGTGCATGGTTCTCTCTCTCATTTATCCTTACAACAACCCAGGGAGGTAGATTAAACTCAGTGTTTGTGACTGACCACAGTTTACTGAGCTTGAACATCACATGGAACTGTGGTTGATTTAAAATCAAAAGCAGATATTTCCAGTCTTCTCTGACATATGAAAGAGGAGAGAGAAGAGGAAGGGGGAACAAGCAAACCTAAAGATCCTGTGGTCTTGCTCCCATTGTGAGAAACCATAGCTCCCTATTACATCTGAACTAGCTGATAGTCTACAAGGTACGGATACTGAAGTAGTGATGCCAGTGACCTAAGAACAAGCCATTTGGCACAATAAATGGGACATTCTCCTTTGCAGGCACATGCACGCAAGTGAGAACCACGGAAGAGCATGGTAGCTTTACAATGGGACACTGGAACCCCTTAGAAAATCACTGGGACTGGATCAAAATGACGTCAGACTGTGACGTCTTACCTTAGTAATCGGTGCTTCGATAGTCATGGAATGTATCCTGGCCATAGATGAATGCCTTCTTTGTGAACTGCCTAAGCGGGAGAAAATTGAATGAAATCAGTGGATGGTATTCCCAGGTGGAGGGCAGCTACTCTGTCTTTTCTTTTTAAAAGATTTTTTTCTGGTAAGGAAGAAAGGAGACAGAAGAGGTAGGAAAAGATGGAAGGGCTATCCTTGGAAGATGTTGCTTGTTCCCCTCTAAAATTCCATGAATGAGGCAGGAAGAAGGGTTGGAAGCATCCTTGGTCTATCAGAATGACTATTATTTCATTAGATTCATTCCTGCCTTTTTTCCTTCAATGCACTCATGGAGGCTAGCATAATCCTCCTCCTCCTCCTCCTCTTCCTCCTCCTCCTCTCAATCTTATCCTCGCAAGGCAGGTTAGGCTGAGAATCAGTGACGGTCCAAAGTCACCCAGAGAGCCAAGAGGGGACTAGAACCCGGATCTCCTGCATCCTTGTCCAACACTCTAGCCACCACGCCACACCGGCTCCCGTTTGGTAAGTGCAATTCGCAATTTGTGCAAACTACATTGGGTGCAAACTGGCTGATTCTGTACAAATTACACTAAGGCAAGTGGTTTTGGGGTGTTTATTTGCACAAATTCTACTAACAATTAAGATATGCAGATTATGAAAGTCTTACAAGTGGGCTTGACTTGCACCACTGCAGTGCTAACAAGCCAAAATTCAGGAGGCACCTGGCCGAATCACATCCGTCAGATTTTCACCCCACTGCCAGATCCCTCACACATCCCTATCCAGCCCCTTCCTCTCTCAAGGTGACACTGTCAGCTCCTTCCAACAGGAATGGCTGGGGCATGCAGATGCAGAGTAACACAACGTACCATCACTGCCCCGAGAGGTGGTTGATCTGACGTCTAAGGAGCCTTTCCTCCTGTCCTTGTGCCTGCAACTCTGGATATCTGTAGAGACAAGGGTGTTGGGTTGTTATTACACCTGCGAGAAACCATGCTCCCCTTTTCACAAGCCACAGAGCCTTCCTGGTGGCTGCACGAAGGCTTTGGAACTTCTTGCCAAGGGGAGCTGGCCAATCCTGTTTCCACAATATTTTTGTACTCGGCCAGGCCTTGGCCTGCAAAGCTGATTGTTCTGGCCACTCTGCACGTTGCATTGCAGTCAACCGCCTGGTTTGATCGCTTTGGTGCTCTTCATGTGCCATCTGCCCTGGCCTGGTTCTGTTCTCATCTGCTGGAGTACAACCACCATCACCCTCAACTGCCATGAGCACAGCCTCATTCCAGCCAGGATAAAACTCAGACATTGCCCTTGACATATTAAAATCCAGAGTGAGGCAGCTGCATCCACAACTGCTCCTTAGGAACAGAAAATGAAATCAGCATCGCCTTCTCCTACATACCTATTAAATATTCAAGGTTGCCAGCTTTGAAACACAGCTGCCTGGGGCAGAGAGCTTTCCATTTATTTAGTCTCCCTGCCAGAATACCACTTTATTGCTATGCAAATATTATTGCTTTCTCTTGCACTGCGTAATCTGGGCTTTTCACTGTGGTCTTCTTGTCACTGCTTCCTAAGAAATGCGGTAAAAAAGAAGGAGGCATGCCAGGATTATCGGAGAGTGGCCCCCCCTGGCCCCACTCCCGGAATTGGGCATGCATTCCAACTCTGCCAGGTTACCCTGGATGGCGACCCTGGAGAGCCTTCGCACATAGGTATTGGCCGGGTAGCTATGCAAACTCATGCATGCACCTCTTCCCTGCAGATGATGTGCTAACACGTGGGCATCTGGCGGTCAGAACAGACCTTTTTATTTAAACGCCATTTTAATTGTTAACAATATTTGCTTATTTATCTGGCCAGGGTGACTTCTTTTATATTTTATATTTATTTTATATTGTTAATTTTAATTTTATATTGTTATTTTTGTATTTTATTGCATTTTATTGTGTTGTAAGCCGCCCCGAGGCTTCGGCAAGGGGCGGCATAGAAATGTTCTAATAAACAAACAAACAAACAAACAAACAGGGGTGTGTGCGATGGCAGGTGCGGAGGGCACAGCCTCCATCCTCAGGAATAGTATGATGCCCACTTCACGTGCGTAGCATGTGAACTGGCATGGTAGCGCGGCATCTAGAGGTCTTGGGTATGAACTTTACAAAATATCGCTCAAAGCACTTGTGGCATAAGAGCTCTGAGTCCTTGTGAAGGAAAATGTTAGAGACTGACCTCTGCAAAAACCAAAAAGGAGGGACCACCATGGCCAAGTGCTTTGCAAGTAGGAGGCCCCAGATTAAAAGTGGGGGGCAGGGACCATGTTCAGCCTCTGAGCAGTCAGAGCAAACACGCAGGACAGGTTATCTGACTCGGCATATTTCTGTGTTTTTTGATCAATTTATAGACCACTTGATTCTATCTGAAAAAGATACCACAAAGTGGTTTGCTACATACAATACAAAGTGTTTGTGGTTCAGGCATTTAAAAAGAGTATATAAGGCATCTCAATTAAAAGCATTTTGCAAACCACATGCCCAAACCATTCTCAATTAAAATGAAGGAACTAGCAATCAACTAATCAGGCAGTATGTACAGCAGTTTCTATTTTCTTTGCCTGTATCTGCATTCTGGGCATACTGGACTGCTCCACAGGGCTGTTACAAAGATCACTGTGATGGACTGTGTGAGCACACGCATGCGTGCCTGTGTATGTATGCATGTTTGTGAGGGGGGTGCAAAAGGGAAAGAGACAGAGAAAAAGAGTGACTGCACGGGACGGTTTGCACAGGGTGTTAAGCCACCCTGCGAATGCATGAAGTGGGCTGGCTGCCTGTTGGGGGAGCGAGGGGACCATGGGGCGCACTCGGCCTGCTTCCCTCCTTGTTCCCCCTCCGCCTTCCAACGGTCTCCGGCAGGCGCCCCCAGTGCCTCTGCAGCAGCACTTCATTTGCTGGGCCGCTGCCCTGGGCTTCGCTGCTCCGCCTGCAGCCACTCCTGAGCGCCCACGGCAAAGTCACCCAGCGAACCACCAGAGGTCTCAACTACCCTAAAACAAGCCATGGGTTCTCAAGGCGGCTGGCTGGTGAAAACCAGGCACGTGCACTAGGTCTGCACAACACGGCAACCCACCGTGAACCATGGCTATTCGTGAACAAGTGAGTGCACGTGAAAGGTGCTTTGAATCTTGGGATGAAGCAAGTCGAGCAATTACACCCGGCATTTGGCACCCCTTGGTCACCTTGCCCGTGATGAAAGTGGAAATGCTTTTCTATTTTTTTAAAAATCCGAACTTCTATTTCTGTGTCATGTTTAATTATTTTTGTGAAATACATGCAGGGCTGGACAGCTTGCATGCCACTTGTGAGCTCTGTGCGGGTTCGCCACCCCAGCCCTTTGCAGCCTCCACGTGCCCCAGCAGGGCGCCAGAATGCGGGGGGAGCCCCCTTTGGGGGGGGGGGGGGAAACTGGCGCATTTCTGCTCTGTGGCAACATAAAAGGACCTTTTCAAAGGAAACGATCGGGCGAATGTTTGTGGTATGGCAGCGGGGCAGGCAGGAACGGGGGGCCAGGCAATGTGTCCAGCCGATCCCTGGAGGTCACCCACCCTGACCAAGAATAATTGTATTTCTAGAATCTGATACGGGGGATATGCATTGTAAAACACAATTACTGATACATGTCAGATGGCAATAAGCTGAATTATTCTTCAAGTATGAGCAGCTTTCCTCCTACAGGTCTGCAGTATCCTACCTGTTTGGGATTCAGCTTGGACACGTTCGCAAACCCTTTCAGCCTGCAAACCAATGGAAGCAAAACACAGAATTAGCCAGAACGCGAGGTTCACCCTGGAATGCACCCCCTTCTGTGTGCATGGCACGCACTTTTTTCTGCCTACCTTATTGTTGTCATTGCAGGGTCTACTAAGCGACACATAGTGTCTAATTCTTCTGTAGGAAAACAAAGCAGAACAATGCACCATAACGTATTTTTGTCTGCACCAAGTTCAGCTTTGATTCTGCTCGGGTGGGATCTCTTTTCCTAATTCCTAAGTAATATGTAGCCGGGCACTGTGAGTTCACCAGGTTGCACAAGCATTCCAGTTGTGTCTCTCACCCTGGGCTGGCCCCTTGTGCCAGACACCCCCGGTGGGAGCGCCTTCGGCCCCTGCCTCCCCACTGCCACGTCACCCGCTGCTCGTGCTCCCCATCTGCCTCCTCACCATTGCAGCCGCTTGCTCGCACGACAGGCAGGGCCAGCAACGAGGCCGGGGCATCCGCCACTGCTCTCTCCCATCGTCTCAGCCCGGACGAGAGGCTGGGGAGCAAGCAAGCTGCAGGGGTGAAGAGGGGCAGAAAGGCCAAGGAATCCCTGAGCCAGCCGTCACTTTTTATTTTTTTTAAAAAAATTTGGCTTCGTGTGTGAAAACCTGCCCTTTGGATCTTGCAAAATGCTGTGCCAAAGTCTGCAGGCTATTAATAAACCCGATGCTGATGAAACACCCTTCTTTTATTTACAGGTTGGCAACTGGGAGGCCGCCATCGATCAAGGATGCCTTCTGCGGCTGACCTCTGGCATAATTCAGGAGGAGGGCCAACACAGGCACGCCTTGTCACAGGTCCACAGTCCGGCCCTTGGCACCCCTGGTCAAAGGAGCTTTGGTAGCAAGGAAAGCCAGTCTGCCCAGCTGCTGGAAGGCCGCTGCTGGTCAGGGCACCGCTCCTCGGCTGCCTGTGCTGCTTGTGCAGGGAAGGGGCCAAGGCTCAATGGCAGAGCACAAGCTTTGCTTGCAGAAGCACCCCGTAAGGCCAAGTATGTTGGAAAAAATGTTGCTGGAATGGAGACACTAATCAGCATCGACCACACTGGGCTAGAGGGATCAAAGCTCTGACATGCTGTAAGGCAGCTTCCCAGTTGGATGGCCTTGTATTTGCTTTTGCAGAAGACATTCCTCTTTTGGAAGGGCTGCCCTGACCAATTCCAGTTTAACCAAGCAGGGCAGCAAAAACTGATGCCCAGAACAGGTAGCATCTGGCACCAAGGTGCCACGTTCTGCATTTCTATTGACATTATAATAGTTAACTCTAATTTTTTATCTCATTTCGTCAATTGGCATGTGCAGATTTTTTGCAAACTGCGATCCCTCCCCACTGCACTTTTGGTGACATGTTATCTCTATTTTGACCATTTCTGTGTGGCCACCCTACTTCCTCGGTTCTGTGTCTGCTTCAGCTAAGTCCCTGATCTCTAAAGTCTGAGACAGGATGATGCGTCTTGTAAACAAAGAAAAAAGAGGAAGATTTCTGCAGGGCTCATAAGTACTCTGAACATCGAAGGAAAAAAACATCCTACTTATTTCAAGGGAAGTAGAATGAAGTTAAGACAAAACCAGGGGAGTCTGCAACAAAGTGCTGCAGTACAGAGTCCTTCTAGTCAGGATTCCAGACACGCCATTCCATTTCCTTTCTGACCGGGTCCCCAGTGTTCCTCCAATGGCTGGTTAGCCTCTCTGAGCTGACATAGCATACTCAGTAAATCCTCAACGTGCTGTTCTGGAGTTCTGCCCCTTGCCTGCCCCACGGATTTGTTGTTAGAAAGACTTTTGGAACTTCTGAGAATCGTGAGCCTCCCTCTTCCACATGGTTGGTGCTCTTCTGGCTAAATAAAGATGGAGAACTTTAGGGGAGAACTGTCTGGAGAACTGAGGTCTCTATTACTGTGTATGATGTAAGCTGCTTCTTTTTCTCATGGGCTGCATTCCCTCCTAGCAAATTTCTCGGGGGCCACACGCCAGCACAGAACAGGGCCAGCACACAGCCAAAGGTAGGTGGGCCACCAATTTTCCCATTCCCTGTTCCCTCTTCCTGCTTTCTCTCCCTCAGTGGATTGGCAGAAGGGACAGGTTGCTTCTGCCAGAGATCTCAACCCATCATCTGTAGATCAAGGGCTGCAGGTTGTGTGCTATGCTTTAACAATGCGGACACGGCCACCTGCTTGGATCTCTGTGGGACTGCGGTTTGATTAGAAAAGGAAAGCTGGGAGATTAAGAACAGAGGGGCAGCAAGGGCAGGAAAGCAGGTGCCAGAGCCTTGGGAAGAGAGTAGAAAACCTCACCCAGTCCGTGGAGGCCCCGTTCATCATGATGACTTTCATTTATTTCAGAAGAAAGAATTGTGGGCAACTCTCCATATACATGGCTCAGTTTTCTTTTAAATGCAGAATTGATCCTAAGTCACGTACTGACAGCACAGAGTGATTTCAAGGCTTACCCTCCCTGTCCAATGACAGGTATTATCTTCACATTTTGCTGTATGCTTTCCCCATTTTTCTTTTTGGTGTAGTATGTTCCTTGCCATTCCTGCGGGTGGGATTCAAGATCAAGTAAGAACAACATTCTGCATAACAGCACAGAGACGTCTCTGTGACGCCTTAAAGAGATGTCTTAAAACACGTCACCTCTTGGGTTCATAGTATCCTTCTGCATTCTGCCAATTCCATTCTCCTTGCACTTATTTTGCCTCGGGAGAGGCAGAAGTCCCGGTGGCCCCAGAACTGCTGGGGACAAGAAGCCTTACTTGAGGCTTTTCCCCGGCAGTTACTTATGTATGCTTAGTGCCCAAGCAAAACAGGTTATTAAGCAAAGGATCCAGGATATTGATGCGTAAGCGGGATACGTTTGTTCATTCTCATTATCTCACCCACACACCATGATCAGCCTCCGAGACCTTCCTCCGAGACCATCTTGCAAGGAAGCCTCACAGAAGATGGCAGCGAGGGCAGGGGCTTTTCAGGGGTGGCCCTGGAGCTGTGCAATGCTCTCCCGTAGAGACCTGCCTAGTGCCCTCATGGTCCTCTTCCTGGTGCCAGGTCAAGAATTTCCCCTACTTCCAGGCATTTAAAGGAACATGATGGGCTTTCTATGCAGCAGTTGCTTCGATGGTCTGTACTCATGTATTATATATTTTAATATAGATAGCATTTAGCTATTTTATAAGTGTATATTATATTATTAATAATAACAGTATTAATAATGACAGCAGTGCCTCTCCGTTGTTGTCATATGCATTCCAGACTTCACAGACCATTATTTAAGATTGTCACCTGGGCCCAGATCCTCCTTGACTTCACGTGATGCCACGCCATGCCCTGGAAGAAGCAGTCCATTTCAAAGAATTCTGCTCAGGCAAACATTTTGCCCCTGCTTTTCAGAGGAAGCAGAATCTCTTCCACACACGCTTTTTCAAGGTTATTTTTATAAGGGCACAAACCATGCCTCACACTCTGCCTTTATAAGGACATGTTCCAACAGATCAGATGAAGTGCAGGTTAATGGACGGTTCACTGCAAGCGCACACCGCACCATCTGGGTTCCTCACAAGAGGAAAAAAGGTTGGATGCACATGCAACAGAGACGGGAACAAAATTTCTCCCCAGAGGTGCTGGTGCTTGGAGGCTAACGGAGCGCCAGGCGCCTCCTCTCAGGCCATCCATTCTGCGCAAGGCGGGTGCGGCAGGAATGAATGTGTCCTTTCGACAGTGGGCCTGCAACTGTGCCGGAACCCCACAAGAGAGGCCTGCCTGATGTGTCCTTCGGCATCCTTCTGGCCAGTAAAAAGTGCGTTGTTTTCCAAGCCTTTTCAATAACATGGTAGCATTTCACCTTGTTTTAGTTTTACTGATTTTCATCCCTGGCTCTCCATGTTTTCTGGGATCTGTTGCTTCCAATTATCAATTGCTATCCGAATGCTATATTTTATCTTATTATATGCGGTCTGTATTACAATTGGTTGTTGTTATATCTTGCACACCTCCCAGAGACTGCTTTGCTGCTGTTCTTGTTGTTATGGGGCAGCCTACACATCACATAAGTAGGTAAAATAAAATAGGACAATTTCAAATACACTTTCAGTTAGTGCAAAAACAACTAATGTTAGCCCTTGTTCCTCTGACATACTTGACCGTCCTCCTGCATGGGAGCTGCGCCACTCATGTTTACGGCCAAATGCAAATGGCAACCAAAGCATTTCCTTTCCAGATCAGAGCTCTCTCTCTCTCTCTCTCTCTCTCTCTCTCTCTCACACACACACACACACACACACACACCATGACTCATCCCTCGCTGTATCGACTCCTGGATGCATTAATGCCTAGATGTGCGCAGTGCTTGTGATTCACCGTAGCATCCTCATCAAATGCTGTGTCAACAACCTGGCACCTCTTAATCGAGCATCCATCATCTTCATCACCCATTCTTCTCACCTGACTCACACAGGCTGCGTGCAGCCTGTGACATACACATCTTTGCGGTGACCACCCGCCTGCTCCCCCTTCTGCAAGGGCCACGGCAGTGACATGGCTCCTGCAACCTTCTTCACTGCCCGAGGCAGGCCCAGGCTGTCCTCATGCGAGCAGATCCCATTGCGGACGCGTGCTTTCCGTTTGTGCGAACGTGGCTGGAGAGGGGCTATTCTGAGCATGGCAGCAGCCCATGGGCCTGACCCTTCCTGTCTTGCTCTAGGCTCCCGAAGCACCAGGCTGTCCTCTGCAGTGCAGATCTTTATTGGTACTTCTCAGCTAACAGTACACCTCTAAAAGCCCTCTAGCAGCTGAACAATAACCTGCTGATGTCAAGAGCGAGAGCTGAGCCCAGGCTGCAAGCTCCTCCCTTGATTCACCCTGCAGGATCTACCCTCAGGGTGGCTCCTGCTGATGGAGGGCCAGCCAGTGAGACCTGCACAACCCTCCAACCGGGCACCTCATCACTCCCAACCCTTTGTCAGGGACCAAGCAAGGCGACTGCTCTCCTTCCTCCCCCATCTCTTCCAAAGCCTGGGAACCTGCAGGCAGGGAGGGACCTTGATGGAGATTCAAAGGCTCCTGCCCTGCTCCTGCCCTCCCACTGCCTCCTCCTTGCTGTCCTCCTCTTCAGAATACAGTAACACTGACCCTTGGAAAGTCAGCAGAGTGGTGTCTGGCCCTCATTGCATCCCTTGCTGGTCAGATCGGAGAGCCGAGCCTTCTTTCCATTAGTGGCCACAATGCCCGTTCGCTGGCGTTAGAAACAGAAAGCACTCAGCTGCTGAGCTGCCGCAGGTGCAGTGATAACGAGGAGCTGGCACTGCCGGTGACGAGGAGGAGCTGGCACTGCAGCTGGAACGCCAAGGCTGGCAGGCCCGGTGACTTGGTCGGTCCCAACTACTACCGGAAAGCTGGGTGAGCGTGCGGGTGTGAAGGAGGTGGACCCAGCGTTATTAACCCCAAGGTGTGGCCTCAGGTGAAGAGGGTGCACCTTCTGAATGCCACAGGTCAGTCCTCCCCACACCATTTCCAGGCAGAGCAGGGCTAGCGGCTTTCAAGGTCTGTCTTGATTATGTGAAAACCAGCCAGCTAGGCTGGCTTTGTGATACAAAAGAGAGGCAGTGCAGGCACCATTAACGAAGGACACCAGCAAGGCGAGGACACCCTGAGTTAGAAAAATACAGCGAAAGCGAAGATGCTGGTTCCCAGCCGAATCCCTCTCTTTTCTTCCCAAGCAAAGGGAGGTAGTTCCACCCTCAGGGCAGTTCCCGCTGCTTGTGGGGGTGCCAAGTCCGACTCAACTGGTTTGTCTTCCCCCTGGATAAGGGGCTGTCGTGTGATGTTCACCCATCTCACTTCACCTGTTCAGTGGATTTTCTCACCAGAACAGACTTTTTCTTAGCAGCCCCATGGCTTACGGCTCAGTCCGCTGCCCTTGAGGTTCTGGCCAAAAAAGCCACTCCTCCCTCTTCTTCCAATTCTGACACGGATTCTGAGGTAAGAGCGCTGGATCGCTGCACTTTGGAAGAAGCAGGCGAGGCGTCAGGCACTGTGAGTGACTGGCAGCAAAGCAGGAAAATCCACCCCGAAGGCAGGGTTTGCTCCTTTCGCTTGGTAGGGAGAAGAGAGGCTCCGTCTGGAACCAGATTCTTCAAGCCGCCTTTCTCAAATGGCCAGTACTCTGACTTCACCTGCTTCTTCTCTCCTCGACTTCTGCAATACGCTTCATTTGCACTTTAAAACCAGCCTGGCTCATCAGCATCAAGGTAAGAAAGCCTTCTAGTGAGAAAGGCATTGTCCAGGTCTGCCGGGAAGGAAGTAGCTCTGAAGGAGTGTCCCCTTCCCTGTGTGCCTGCCTGCCCCTCAAGAGCTGGGCCGGAGGTCCTTCTTCGGGAGCCCTCTCTGGAAGAGATCAGGAGAGTGGCTGCCCGGAGAAGGGCCTTCTCTGCGGGGGCACCCTGGCTGGGTGTGCCTGGCACCGTCACTTTCTTTTCAGCGCCAGGCCAAGCCCTTTTTGTTTTCCCATTATTTTAAGACTTAATTTTTATTTCAGTCGGGCTTTTATCTTAGATATTATGCTGTGCCTTTGTTGTTGGACCATCCTGAGACTTTTATGTACAGGGTGGGGCACAAACGTTATAAACAAACAAACAAACAAACAAACAAGGGGGGAATGGCCACAGCCACCTGTTCTGGGGCCTGGTGTGGGCCCCCTTCCACCAGCAGCCACGACAGGAAGACAAGACGGAGGGGCTGGGAAGTCTCCCTCGCCCGGCACTTGAGAGGAAGGGGAGGTGAGGAGGCCTCTGCCATCCGATCATCAGTCCAGTGCTGCCAGATACGGCAACGTGTTGCTGCTCTCAGACCGAAGCTCAGCACCGCTCCTGCCACCGGCAGGGTTCGTTCTCTCCTTTGACGGCGGTAAGAGGAGTGCATCCTGAACACCCCATCAGGCCATGTCCAACGACAGTGGCTCAGCCCCAAGGGCAGGGCTGCCCTCTTCCCCAGCAGCTCCAGCCGTGCTCCGAAGGCACTTCTCCTTCCCTGGGAAGGTGATCGGTGAATCAGCCCCAAGTGCCATTTCAGATGAGCTATTTTCCAGGCGGGCATGCGTGCTGAGTCAGATGTGAATCGCAAATGCAGCTTTTTGTGGCACTGTGCCTTATCAAATAAGCCTCAGATGTGCCACACACATGTGCAGAGAAAAGCGTCTGAAAACAGAATGGGCCCCAAAGCCACAGAAAGGCAGGGACTCGCGGCAGAGAGCATAGAAACAAAACTTGACTCCATCAGGGCAGTGGAGCCAAAGGTCAGCAGGGATGGGGAAGAATTGCATTCAGCTCATTTTTAAATACATATATATCTAGATAGGTAGATGAAATACATCATATTTTAAACATACATGGCTTACCAAAATTTGCAATTCATTCATGCATAGGATGGAAAGAACTTGAGATTTAAAATGTGGGAGAAACTGGAACATTACCCAAGCCCCAGGATTTGAGTATTTATTTTTTTTAAAGGTTAGGTTTGAATTCCTATGTATTCAATCATTTTATGGTGCCAAATTAGAGTCACCACCTCTTTTTTTCTCCTGACAGGTTTTTCATCTTTAACCGCTACATGGCAGGTACAACACACTCCTTCCTTTTATGCCTTCTATACCTACTCAATTTGGCCAGTGCAGAAGGCCAAAAAAAAAAGGTTTCCTTCAATTTTTTGTAAGAATTTGTCAACTGCCACAAATGTCTTCATAAAGAATGTGAAATCTTATAAATTCAGACATGGGAAAACACAAGAATGACAGATTCGGTCATTCCTGCTCTTTGGCCATTGTTGCTGCTCACTAGAAAATTAAATATGTGAATTTTTACTTGTTCACTCCAAGCTTACTTGTTCTCTCCTTTCTCTTCCTCAATTTCTTTTGCTTTATGCTTATTAAAAGCATAAGCCTCCAGGAAGGAACAAGCTTGCCCTCTAATACCTGGTCAACATTTAGTTAATTGCAGATGCATTATATGATGAAGATGATGATGATGATGATAATTCAGTCAGAAATCCTGTCCTCCCATCCTTCAATGAACTCAGGGCAACTTTGGGTACATGCATGTGCAGTAACTTCATTTTATCCACAACAGTCTTGCAAAGCAGGCTATACTAAGAGACCACATGCAACAACCTCAGAGTTAGCTTTGTGAGAAATTGATTGAGTTCAAGCCCACCACTACATGCTGGGGCACTCTTAATGTTAATACACATACAAAATTAGACCAATACTTACCTTTTCTATCTTGATGCAAGAATTAATAGTGTCAAGGAAATCAGCTTTTTTTTCATTGGTAGGCACTTCTGTTAGTTCCTTTCCTATTAATTCACCTTTCTGATAGCCCATCATGGCCTCAAACGCAGGATTTACATACTGTGAAATTTAAAAAAAGGTACTCCAGTAAACTAAGGAAAACCTAGAAAAGTTAGGCACATGCATCTAATTCAAATCTTGCTGTGAAACTCATAGAAATATTTCCTCCTGTACTACTCCTAAAATTATTGCTTTAAAATTTTACCCCTACTCCAAATACACAATGAACTGCATAAGGAAATTCAATAGATCTGTGAAAATATTGAGCCAACCTCCTCCAAAAAGATGTGAAATTCAGACATCCCTGATGGAAGCCTGCTCAGAAGCCAACTGTTTCCAGTGAATCACAGAATCAGTGCTGGACGGGGCCTGGAAGGGTTAGGGTTAGGGCAAGTTAACGCACAATTGCATCTGCCAGAGGCAGATTTATTGTCCTACTGCCCACTGGAAGTGCAGGGCATGGAAAAGAAGGGCATCCCGAACACCCCTCCATTTGTGTCCAGCTACAGCGGCTCATCCTCAAGGAGAGGCCTGCCCCTTCCCTAGCATGCTCAGCCATGCCGTGCAGTTGTGAATTGCCCAGAGAGCTCTGGCTGTTGGGTGATGCGGAAATCGACCCACCTGCCTAACACATCCCTGACACATGGCTGCCCAACTGCCTCTTGAGCGCCTCTAGTGCAGGAGAGCCCACAACCTCCTTAAGTCATTGGTTCCATTGCGGTACTGCTCTAGCAGCCAGGAAATCTTCCCCAGTGCCTAACTGGAATCTGGCTTCCTGCAACGTGAGCCCATTATTCCGTGCCCTGCATTCCCAGATGATTAAGAAGAGATCCTGGCCTTTCAAGTATTTGTAGAGTGTTATCATACCATCCCTCAGTCTTTTCTTAAGGTTAAACACACTCAGTTCTTTCTAGCTCTCCCTTGTTTCCAGTCCTCTGACCATCTTTTTGCCCTCCTCTAAACTGTTTCCAGTTTGTCTGCATTTTTCTTGAAGTGTGGTGCCCAGAACTAGACAAGGAACAAGACAAGTTAGATGGGGTCTAACTAGTGCTGAATAGAGGAGAACCAGTAGCTCATGTGACTTGGAAGCTATATTCTCATCTGTTATATTGTATTTTATCTGGTACGGCTGTTATACCTCCAGACTGAGCTTGCTGTGGGTAATTGTTGTTGTTTTGTTCAATGCATTATTTCTGTTTGATTTTATATATTATTGACTATTATACATTGTTGTTAGAATAATCTCAGAATAATAGATTGTTGTCTAGTGCAAACAGCCCAAAGTGTCTCTGTGGCTGATCCACAGTGTGTGTGTGTGTGTGTGTGTGTGTGTGTGTGTGTGTGTGTGTATTAAACATGAATGAATAAACATTGATTTTGTCTTTGTGACTTTGGGTTAAATACAAAAATACTTACTTTTTTATCTAAGCAAGTCGGTGAACATAAATTCTATATTCACTTATTTACATCCAAAATGCAAATTCTATGTCACTTCTATGCATGACAGGCTGGAGAGATCTAGGACTTTTAACACTTTTCAATCTACAGGCATAGAATTGCACCCTAAAATGAATTTTTTCTTCAGAAATACAGAGGAAAATATGTTCAGAAGCAGGAATAGATTCTGATTCAGAATTGCTTCAGTCTTTACCTAGTAGACACGGGCAAGCCCACACACATCATACAAAACTGAACCATAACCAAACTGCCCAAAGCCGGGGGCGTGGAACAGTGGATCTTGAGATGTTCTGACTTACAACTGCCATCAGCCCCAGCCTCCATGTCCAGTGACTAGGAAGGATGGGAACTGCATTCCACCAAAATCAGGAGGCCAACAGGTTCCTCACTCCCTCCAGAATGGATCGACAGTCAAATCACACTCAGACCAGAACAAACCTGTATCACATGATCTTCACTTGTAATCTCAACGGCTTCTTGACTTTTCTCTAGTGCTGCAAATATTGAATTACAAGCCCTGAAAATAAAAGGGGGAAATGGAGCGACTTACCAGGTATGAGTTGCACAATCTGCCATTTCTAGAACTATAAATAAACGGAACATGCGGGCCCGGCAACAAAAGTCTGGCTTGTGGGTCTTCCCCGCTCAGGATTCCAGCCCCCTCTTCCTTTGCCCCTTCCATCTCCAGTTCTCCACATCCAGCACCCCGTGACCATTCCCTGCCTCACTGAGCATGCTCAGTCTTCACTGGCGGCTTGAAAGGTTCTCCCCCAGTTGTTGCTTCTGAAACCCTCAGTTTGCTTGATGCCCGCTCTCCTGTGCACAGGTGCTGCTCTCTGGCCACATAAGCAACAGCCTTTGAAGAACTGAGATCACCATGAGTACTTTCAGCCTTCCCCAAACTGGTGCCCTTCAACTCCCACAGAATGGCCGACAGTCAGGGACCCTGGCAGCTGTCCTTCAAAACATGTGCAAGGCACCAATTTAGGGAAGGCATTGGAAGGAAGCTGTTAGCGCAGAAGATTCCACAGTGATTATTCTGTGACATTATTGGCCTCGTCCTATCTTTGGGCCCCTCCATTTGCTTGCAGCCTGTCATGCCATTGGCATGAAGGCTCCAAGAACTTCTCCAAAATGGACCTTAGCCAAGAGGCTGAGAGAGGCACCAGAGGATGCTCACAAAGGGCAGGGTGGATGGCCTCATCCCTGCAGAGCATCCCTGGCCGCCACGTGTAGGGACAGGGACACCCACCCTGTGAGGATGATCTATATTTTAATAGCAGAGGTGGGGAGGTGACAGAGAGGCTGGGCTGGTCTGTTCAGAGACCGTTGCTCAGGTCTACTAGCGAGCCTGTGGGCCCAGTTTTGCCTGCTCAGCAGATATGCAACTGGATCTTGTACACAGGGAATCTGCAAGGCCGCACATAACGTTCTCCAACTTGTGCCCCCTTTTTAATATGATTATTTCTTTTGCTTCATTTTTTATTTTATTCATTTATTTTATTTTTATTTGGAATACTTGTATGCCACTCCATTCACATAAGCCTCGGGGCGGTTTCCAACAAATAAACAACAATACAAAAATATAAAAATTGGACACATCCAGGCAATAAATAAAACCAATAAATAATTTAACAATTAATTAAAATAATGTTTAAATAAAAAGGGCCTGGTGCCGAAAAACAAATGACGACGGTGCCAGGCGGAGCTCTTTATTTAAAAATAAAGCATGTGGCAAATGTTAGGACAGTCTTCTTTCTCTCCTTTTCTAGTCTCAAGCCTCTCCCCTCTACTTCGCTGTTTCGCCTTCGCTCCCATCTGTTAGCTTCACTGTTTCTTTCCCCATCTTCTTACTTTCCTGTTTCTCCCCCTGTACCAGCCTCTAGCCTTGGCCTTCCCCTACCACCTACCCCAATTCCTTTTCATTTCTCCCCCCACCCAGCCACTAGCCTCACTATTCATTGCTCCCCCCGCCACACGCCCCTTGATCTCTTTAGTAAAGCCCCCACAGCAGCCGTAATGCAAGTAGCCACACCCCTCTTGGGAGCCATTTTGTGGTGGTACCCACAGCAGTTTCCCAGACTCGCAAATTTGCTCACTGCCCCCAAGAGTTTGGAGACTCCTGGTCTACAACGTAAAGAACATGGCAATCAATACTTGGTGAGGGGCACTTGCTTCTCGCAAGAGTTGCAGAAGAGGCTGCAGCCCCTTTTGTCCGTTGCTAATATGGTTGCCAGAATTACAAGGATCGGGGAGTCTGGGCCTCCACTGTGCTACATCATGGCTGGGAAACCTCCTTCAGCCTGAGGGCAGAGATCCGTTTCAGAGAAACCCTCTGGACCATATTCCAGGGGTGCGCAAGGCTGATGGCAAAAGTGGGTCCAAGATCAAAGGGAATACCAAGCTATGGGAATTTACTGCCCTTCCCCAGGTCATAGGGGGATTTCGGCTATACTGAATGGGAGCCACAGTGGTACAAAATCTGGGAGACCACTCAAGGTTCAGTGGTTGAGAAAAGCAGGTTCTGAAATGCTATCGCTGCAGGCAGTTCCATTTCAAGTCTTGCATTTAATGTGGTCGGTTTCTAGAGATGGAATGCCTTCCTCCAAGGCCTGCCAGCCACTCTATTGATATTTCAAGCGCCCGGTAAAACCAGGTATCTATGAATGGTTAGTTGCAGCTATCAATCTCACCACGGACTATTTGCAGTATTTTATTGCAGTTTTATTGTTCAACTTTTAACAGCTGTTACCTGCTCTGGGATTTTTAAGAAGGGAAGAAAATGAATAGAATAAAATGAATAAATGAATGTAAAAACTGACCACCTAACACTTCCACACATTCTTTGAAGACAGTGTTTCAAACAATCCCCTCTAGAAGTTACCATTCCTTCCTGTGTTGATAACGATTGGCATTTTAATGCTGGTTATATTCTGGGTAAGTATAATTACCTTAATTTAAATTGTGCCTGCACTTCTCCAAACTCCAGCTGGATTAATTCATTGTAGCAAGCCATGATGTTGGAATTTTCAACGTATCTCTGTTAAAAGAAAAGGCAGAATGTCTCTGTTATTTGATCACCTATGAATACAGCTACCCATCTAACCCGTACACTGCCAGGCCACTGGCCTCCCTAGTCCAGCGCTGTCGACACAAACTGGCTGCAACTCTCCAGCGTTTCAGGCAGGCGCTTTCCAGCCCTACTCAGAGATGCTGGAGACTGAATCTTCTGTGTACCAACTGGGCACTTTAAACAACAAATTACCTTCCCTCCCTCTCTCCTTGCCCATCTACCTACCTTTTATACTTTTAAGCCACCCTTTAACTGGGTGATTTAGAAGTAATTTATTTTTTGTAAAGCTATGAAATCACATAAATGTACTATTAAAAGAGCATAAAGCAAAACAGCTCAAAATGGAAGTGCGACTTAAATATATATATTTTTAAGAATCCTATGAGGAATGGCATTCTCCCCACGATCCATCCCAGATATCATTTTAACTAGGAACAGTTACATGACAAAGACAGGTAGGCGACTCGCTGATCATAGTGTGGAATGCCAACTGAGACACGTCCTTTTAGTATGCAGGCACACACCCAGACGCAACAGCCAATGCTCCTACTACAGATAGTCAAGTTTCTTTCACCCTGTATTTCAGGCAGTCCCCCATGATTCACGCTTCCTGGGCTAATATGCAGATTGCAATTCATTCCTCCTTTGATTTCTACTTTTCTGTAATTTTTGTCCAGTTGGCCCCAAAAATATACCATAATACATATGAAAATGCACTGTTTAGGTTAAAATGCATATAAATGTATGTTAGAATCCAGATGTAGGAGGAGTTGGATATTATAGTAAGATGTGTTGAAAAATGTGAACGGTGTACCATCACGCCGTGTTTGGTAGTTCGTTTGTTAAGAATGTAAGAACAGCCATGCTAAATCAGATCGAAGGTCCATCTTGTCCAGCATTCTGTTCACACGGTGGCCAAGCTGCTGCCTCTGGGAATTTTACTAACAGGACATGGGAAACTATCCTCCTGCCCAAATTCCCCAGCACCTGGTACACACAAGTTCTGAACCTACCACTGATCAGCCTCATGGCATGGCCCCCACTGGGTTCTAGCATTACAAAAGAAGGGGAAAGAGACAACACGTAATTTTGTACACCTCTACCAACTTTTTCCCAACTGTTGGTACTAAACACTGGGACCCTGTTCTCATAGGGGAGTTCCTCAGACCCTTTTAAAAAGAAATTGCATGTTGACGTGGAAAAAGGATGGAATTGACTGATGAATGAAACTGACACAGCTCTGATAAAGTTGGGTCTGTCATCTAGATGTGATTCTCAACATTCACTGCACGTCCAAATAGCAGTAAAACATATATCTGTTTTCAGACACGTGCAAAACCAATCCATGTTTGTCAGCATTCACATGTGAACGGTGGCATTCATGGAATATATTTCAGGTTCTGAGTTGGATTGGACCAAGATCAGTAAATACCACCTACCCTTGTGAAGCCAGCAGAAATGAAGGGTAGTACTGAAGATTCCTCACGATCTGCATGCCTTGAAAACAGAAGAGGAAGAATGGCAAGATGTCAGAAATTATTTTTCCCTGCTTGATTCTCCCAACATCTGCAGTCTGCATTGCTTAGCTGTGGAAGTGCTGTCGAAGGACACTTTCTAAACAGGGTGTCCGAGATACTCAGCATGGCTGTAAGCCAGCAGCAGTCGCACAAGCTTCCATGGGAATTGCATTTTTTTTAAATCTAAAAATGTATATCCTGCTTCCCGGCTGTATGCCCAATGTAGACCAAGTAACAATATTACAAATGTAGCCATAAATCCACGTACTACCCATGGTCCCTGTCTTCGGCCTTTAGGAGACCGACTTGCCAACCACTGACCAAGGGTGAGAAACCCTTTGGTCCTCAGCGCAAGAATGCCTGCGGAGGAGCGTTCTTTTGCAAAGAGGAGCTAAATTAGCTGTAGAAAGACCTGAAACAGCGTTTTGGACGAGAGCCTGTTCTCTGGTTCTGAATGGCACCAGCAAGGATTCCTTCCTTCTCCGCTCCCTTCCAACCCAGGAGCCATGCAGAGCTGGTTGGAAGGCGGAGTATGGGACGGGGGCAGAGCTGGCGGCCCCATTTCCAGCCACTCTCAGGTGCTGCTCAGTATCGCACTTCATACACAAAACTGTTTCCCTGTGCAGTTTCGTGGACTTCCATTCCCCAGCACTGCCTTGTTCTGGAAACTCAGAAGCAGCTGCTCAAGAACCTTCGCAGTTTTGATTTCCACACTCATCCTGAGAGTACATATAATTCCTCCCAAATACCTGCCACTTTATTCCAACCCCCAGTAGATTGTGTCTGTTTCCTGTATTTTCAGAGACTAGTAAGACTAGTAATGATGGGACGGGAGAAGGCAGAAGGGAATTTTAAATCCCTCAGCTATATGGTACCTGAGCTGCTTCCTCCCACCTTCCATTGCTCCAGACTTTCTCTACCTCTCCTTGCAACTGGCTTCTCCCTGTAACTCTTCCTTTCCATGCCAGAAAGAAAAAAAGCCTACTTAAGGTAACAGCTAAAGAAAATAAAACTACACTGTTTAAAAGACTGAGTTGTGAAAAGGAGGTGTTGCAGGGAAGGAAGGACAAGCCAGTGCAGATTTCTTGGAGAGAGAGGGAAAGATCGTACAGTCAAGGAACGATGTGTAATTATCCAAAAGAAATGTGCAAAGGATACATGCAGGCCTGCAGAGTGATGCTACCTCTGCTATTAGCC
The DNA here is from genome assembly GCF_004798865.1 of Varanus komodoensis. Taxonomy (NCBI): domain Eukaryota; kingdom Metazoa; phylum Chordata; class Lepidosauria; order Squamata; family Varanidae; genus Varanus; species Varanus komodoensis. The sequence goes on along the minus strand of NW_025335817.1, from coordinate 8,142,900 downwards.
CTTCTCCTGAATTCTCTGGGAGACAGCAGCTGCCACTGGCTAGGCTAGAAGGGAAAGACATTCTGCATGTGCTCAGAGGCACAGCATTGCTGGACACTCTTCGACACCTTACAGGCAGGAGGAGAAAAGTGAGGGAAAGGGTTTGGTACCCACCCCAGCCCAGAATATTTCTCCTGTTGACTCCCCACTCCCACTGCCCATTATGCTGCCCTTCTGGGGCTCCACAGTCACACATACATCACAGGATGAGGCATTTTAACACCATTTCCAGAATAATCCCGCTTTTGCATTATTTGCCTATCAAAGACAAACTCATACCTCAAAAACTGAAGTTCAGGGCCTACCAAGCCCACAAATGTCAGGAAAAATAATACAGAACAAGTCATTATTTCTGGGTGATCAAGTACTTTGTATCCACATATTATTTTACAAAGAATATGATGTTATTTCTTATTTACCTCCTCACGACACCGATAATAACAGTGTTTTCTGACAGCTTTGTTGTTCTAATGGACCTTTAGGAAAAATCAACATAAGTTAATAAGTTCTTTTTTATTTTGCATTATTAATAGATCTGTTCATCTATTATTTTAGTAGTTATTTTTATTAGTTATCAATTTTCTAAGCTGCCTTTCAAGACTGAAATCCCTTTCAAGGCAGTGAGGTATTCTGTAATACATATTGAAATACATGTGCCAGTTTTGATTTAGTTTGCATTCACAGATATTTAAATAAAAAATAAAGACTAACTGGTGAGCAGAACAGCCACAGCAGTTTATGAAACGTGGGGGAATTTATCGGCTTGTTTTGACCAAGAACTGGAGGCAGCTTCCCCCAAAGCAGAGTCTCACTGCCTCACTGGTCCCCCGCTCCACAGTACGGAACCAACAGGGCCCAGGTGCTCCCTCACAGCACTGGAGCTGCAGTGCTAGAAGGTGGGATCCTTGCCTCCTTGCAGCTCGACACATTTGCAAAATCCAGCCAACTGCTTTAGCTCGGCACTTGCTGGATGCAAGCAGAGAGTCAAAGCAATCTTCTGCCTCACCCTCTCCAAAGAGGAGGGAAACAGAAAAGACTTGTCTCCGTGCTTGCAGGAATTACCCATCAGCAAGGATACTGTGATTGTCACTATCGGGAATTTCTGCAAATACATCAGGAAATTCTGCAAAAGGATTTAATGTGCTTTTGACCTTCCTGTTTATCATTCTGTCACACCACCACCTGCTGCAGCCGACCCCATGTGCATTGTCTATAAATGTAACTCTCTTTACAGCGGTGATGGTGAGGTTTGTACCATGCCACAGGTCAAAATTCTGTGCTGTAGAACCGAGAGGGCCTCCAAGCAATACCTGGAAGGCAAGCAGGAGTGTTTCACCAGCCACCACTTCAAAATGGAGCTTTCTCCCAGTGTGGGAAAGTGGCAGCAAGCCATGCCCATCTCAGCCTTCCTTTTGGAGATGCACAGCCAAAGGGGCTGGCAACCACAGGCATCTGTTTTGCCCAGGACCAGGACAGTCCACTCAGTTTCACTGCTGGGCTCCATCTTCTCAGTCCTTCCACAGTCGCACAGTGAATTCATTTTGGCTACTCAAATTTGAGTTGATTGACAAACAAGCGACCTATTGGGCAGTGCCAACCTTTATAGGTTTACCATGTGACATGCAGAGACACAAAAACTCTCTGCTTGTAATAAATCATCAGATAAACCAAAAAAAAAAAAAAAACCCCTTGATGACACCTGAAAAATTAAAAAACAAAGGCACTGCAGCGTCCATGGGATGACAAAGAACACTAAGGTTCACTGAGAAAAGATCAAAGTTTTGCCCTGCTCCCCATGGTGGTGGTGCTGTTGTTGGTGTTGTTATCATTATTATTGTTGTTTCTATACCAGCCAACAGCCAAAGCTGTCTGGGAAGTTTGCAACCATTCGACAGCAATGTAAAAGACCATAAAAATGGCAAAATTCAATCATTTACAATTTTGAATTCAATTTTAAAACAGCTAGGACAATATAGGAAACAGGGCAGGCCTGAACAGCTGGAAGGGGCACTTCCCTCAAGCCATGAAATATCCCGGGATATCTCAATGCCTCAGAAGAAAGAGCCACCTGAATCTAGTACTGAAAGGATGACCAGGCTGAATCCAGCAGGGAGGTCACTGCACCGCCGAGGGGCTGCCCCGAGAAAGACATCCACGCCAACCTCCCAGACCTTGGCAAATCTAGAGAAATCATACGCTCAGACCACTAAAGCCTTCGAAAAAGAATCAGCCCTCTTTCTTCCTTCATGTCCTGAATCCTTATTTCGGGTTAAGCAGGAACATCGAAAGTTGCACAAAACCTTTGTCCATCTATCCTAGCACTGTCAACACAGACTGGCAGCAGCATTCTAGGTGGGGTTCAGGCAGGAGTTTTCCTGCCCTACCTGGTGATGTCTGGAACCAGATCTGGGATCCTCCCCATGCAAGCCATGTGCTCTTCCCTTCCATAGCTTCCTGCAGGGGACAGCTTTTCCTCTTGGTATCAAAAACTCAGCATCCCTGAAGCTTTGAAATCATGAAACGTTTCACCCAAATGGAAAAGCCCTTGCAGATCTGTAAGTTTCTGTGCAAAAGTGCTAGGCAGCCCCAGCCTTAGCACTGAGTCTGTCCCTGAAGGTTCTGTGGCCCACACAGCGAGTGGCTGCGCCTGCAAGACACCTGCCATTCCAGAAAAGCCCACAATGCTCTGGAGCGCCCAAGAGGGCCTAGCACCTCACCTGCACAGTGCTTCTGCATCAAAGTGTCTCGAATGCCTGTGATCAATTATGATGATTTCGTGGTGCTTATCCAGAAAGCATTCGAGAGCAGATTCGGGGGTCCTGGCAATGTTACACCGAAATCCGGCTTTTTCACAGGCCCAGCAAAAGCCATTACTCTGGTTGTCTTCTTTGGCAAACACTAAAAGTACCTAGCTCAAAGAAAACAACACACACACAAATGGGAAAACATTTAATTTAAAATGCACACAAAATTATATCTGCATATATCAAACTGAGCAATAGGAGGGTATAAAGACACCTGTGCTTCTCGGATATGCTCAATATTTCACTTTACTGCTTTCCCACAGGCGCTAAAGCCCCAGAGTTGGTAAGATATGCAGACTATGGTGAAACAGGATTTCCCAGTTACAGTGCAGAAACAGCAGAGACAAAACAAGTTGTGAAGTGTACTGATGAAGAAGGATGGGGTTAAAATGTATTTATTTCTTATGCTTATAGTGTGCATAGTAACAATAGAGTTCTCTAGTCAGCAAACAGGTAAATTAAAAAAACATACAATGGAAAACAATCGATGATGATAGTGACAGTACATCATGAAACCAACATCCAAGGTTAAAAACAGTGCAGCAAAACAAGAAAAGGAAAAATGCACAAAGACCAAGAAGTGCCCAAAATAATTCTTAAAGTGCTTATGAGATTTAAAAGGGCTTCACCTGCCGCCCAAAAGACCACAATGCAGGCACCAGACCGGCCTCTCTGGAAGCCAACTCACAGACGGGCACCACCACTAAAAAGGTCTCTTCCTGCCACCACCCACCTTGTTCCCTTTGGCATCAGCAACTATTGTAAGTTATTTATTAGGGGAAAATAAGGGAAGAAAATGTACTGTTTTGATTAGCTAGGACAATAAAGAAGAATATAAAAGCATTGGGGTTCTCTCTTGAGATGGCACACTGGGGTTGGAGGAGGTTAGAATTTCAGGTGAGGCCGCTGGGGTTTAGGAGGAAGGAAGAAGCCCCGGGACAGTCTTATTTGGATGCCGTAGGGCTCAGTCCTGTGGACTGCACCCTTTCTGCCTGGAGCCTGCTGAGATGCTGAGGTTTCTGAGATCCCCGTGCCCTGCCAGGATGAAGCCATCAGAGCAGGAGGGTGGACAAAGGCCATTTTTGCCTCCTCATTGTGGGATCGCCAATATTGTCCCTTTTGGGATGAGTGGGAAGGAGGCCAAAGCAGGATCAGGATAAATCCCATTTGGGCTTCTCTAGTCTCCTCCCCCCACCAAAACACCCCACTTTCCTTCTCTCCAGGACCAGTTTTCTGTCTTGGATGCGTATCCAGTGTGGTTTGCTCCAAGTTGGCTGCAAGGGGTCAGTGCTGGGCATCAGATCTCCAACACCCTCTTTGAGGCTGGACTGCAATCTCTGACCTCAGAAGGGCTGTTCTGATCCATCCTGTTTTCCCTGGGAAACTTGCCCATAGGATTGCTCTCTCGATCTCCACTGATACCTTAATTGCAGCAGGATTCAGGCTTGTGGGACTGACTCTGATTTTCCCTAAAACACCAAGATTCACCTGCCAAAGCCTGGTGCAAAAGACACACACTGAGAATCCAGTAAAACAGAAGTTGCTGTTGTTGTTTTTAGCATGAGAACTGAGAACTAAAGGAGTTCATAGTTCTTATACACAAAAATCCACTCCTGGATACCCAAAGAGTAAAATTTCAGCAGCAAAATTTAGAGATAGGGTTTAGAGTGAGTGTGTTGTGTGTGTGTGACGGGGGGGGGGGGGCATTTTGCTGTCACTGTTCTTAAATCCCTGGGTGGCAGAAATCTTTGCAAATCTACTGTGAAACAACCCGAGATCTCCCAGATCTACCCTGAATGAGTGTCCACCAGCATTTTGTTATCATTACCCACTTGGTCTGATTGACTTTGCACTACACAGTGAGATAAAGTTGTTATCAAGGAAAAAATAAATAGATGGTTGCTTATCTGGTGCCATTTGAACAAGTTTAATTCCCACAGAGCTGTTCTCAAGGTTAACAGTTCACACAGCAGTAACCATGCTCCCTTTGCAGGCTGGAAGGTCCAGAGCAGAGGGAAGTGTTTCCTCAAGGGGTGACAGCTGGCAGGGAACTGCAGGGACGGGCTCCTCCCCCCCCCCCCGCAGAAGCTGAGGGGGCCCTCCAGGCAACTGTGGGGAGGTGACCCTCTGCAAGGCAAGGGGCACAGGGGTGAAGCAGACAGTGTGGTTCTCCTTCCCATACAGGGCTGATGTGATGGAAACGGCCTATGTGGTGCCCTCACCCTTTTTGTATCGCTTGCGTGTACACCCATGTGGGATGAGATGGCACCACAGAGAACCAGTTGCCGTGCCACTGGGTGCACACACAAAAGAGCACGTGCCGCGCATATGGAAGGTCCCAGATTCAATCCCGGGCACTGCCAGTTCTGAGGCGGAGGCAGCCATACCGTATGTGCTCTTCTGCGACTGTGCGCCACGCTCTGTCCCTCCACGGGCATCCGTGCTCTGCATGGCCAAGGCAGCGAAGGCAGGGGCTGCGGCGCCACCCGCCCATCCGCCACGCAAAGGGCTTCAGTCCCGGCCAGGCACTCCTCGCTGCTGCGCAGGCTGCCCCCGCAGCACCCGCGGGGAAGGCAGCGGAGGGGCTCTCTGAGGGCCCCAGGCCTGGCGAGGGCTCCTCCCTCAGGGCAAGGCACTGGGTGAGGGGGCCAGGGAGACTGCTGGCGGTGCTGTTGACGCCCTGCTGCGACCGTTCCTTCCTCCGTGTTTGCCACTGGTGGTGGACATGGAAGCTCCCACGGCCGCCCTGCCCAAAGGGCCTCACCTTCAGGAAGGGGCAGTGGGCGAGTTTGCCTGCCCTGCCCTGCCCACGCCAATGCGCAGCTGACAAATACAAAGGTGGGGAGGGGAAGGGGGGCGCCTTGCAACATCTTGAAACTGACCCTGTCTCTGCCAGACCCTTGGAGAGCAGCTGCCCGTCAGAGGAAATCATCCTGGACTGGCTAAATGTATAACCTCTTCAAGGATAACCTGCTGAGATCCCGAAACCTGACGGCCTGGCAGTCAGGACGTGCCCCTGCACTTGCTCTCCGCTCTTTTCTCTATAAAATGTCAGTACCGTGACTCTGTATTTTCCCTCCTCTCAACACCCAACTTTAGTTCATACTTCTAAGCAATTCCAGACATTCCAGCACCACATACTCTTTGGATTAAGTTTGCAGGAATGCCTGCCAATAAATCTTACACCTAGTGCGTATCTGTATATGAGGAAGAGAGAGAGAGACTGACTGACTGACTGACTGACTGACTGACTGACTGACTGACTGACTTGGGATTTATTTAATGCATAGCTCCCACTGAAGACAAAACTCTGTTAAAGAAAGACTCACCCAGACTTGTCTTGTATTTGCAGCTATATTAATGGGACCAATTTACAGCAAATTCAAGCATCAGAAACATGATTGCTGCTTTGCAATCTTCTGAATCAAGGAGCAGGACAGAAGACCAAATGTGTTTGTCCATTTACAATATTTATACCCTGCTCATGGTTATCAAATCACAAGGCAGCATGCAACATGTATTAAAGCAGAAATTAGAATAAAGTGGAAGATAAAGGCAGTAGCAACAGCAATCTACTGGTCTAGATATTAGAATAAGCAAATGTCTGAATGTACAGGTAAGGTTTTAATAGGTTCTGAAACACCATATTGCTCTGCAGTGGGGAGAGACTTCCAAAGGAAGTCACCACAGAAAAGCCCCTCTCCCTGGTTGCTGTCAGGCATACCTGTGCAGGTGATAGGCCAACAAGGAAGGTCTGATCTGCAGATCTCAGTTAGTATGGGAGAGATGCCCTCTGGGCCTCAGATTTGGCAGCCAAGAAGTGAATGTGGAAACTGTCAGGCTACTTCAGGGGAAAGTGCAGGCCAAAACTGAATGCCAAACAGGATTCTTTCTCTGAAATGCTCTTCCTTTTTGTGCCCAAAGTCACTTCTAGCATCTGATACATTATTCCCAAGCCTTTGGACTTTCTGATGAAAACAGTCCCTCTCCTTAACTCTGTTGTGTTGGGGGAAACATGTTTGGAGATTTGGGAGGGATGTGTGAAGCTAAAGCTTTTCTGGAGCTGAAAACTGTGTCATGGCAAGCAATTCTTTCAAGGTGTCTGACACCATGTCAGGTGATGTGAGAAGAGGACAAGGCATAAGCATCTGCCCAACAGAATTCCCTCTGATCCAAATGTTCATTCAGACCACTTTGCCTCGGCTCCACACCCCACTGCACCCCACCCCACAATCTGCACCTAGCTTGCTTGGCAGACTTGATAGAAGATCCCAGCCCAAACAGGAAGGCTTTCATAGCACTTCCTGTCTAGGAAAGCCCAATGGACAGGTTGGGCAGGGCTAAGCCCAGAGCCCAAAAATACTTCATTGCTGTTCTGCCAGCTCACACATGAAGCAATGTTTCCTGGTTCAAACCCCAGCTACTGCTAACCAGAAAATCAAAATCTATGGTAGAAATGCAATTTCCCAGAAATTCATTTTCAAAACGGATTCCATGCTGGAAACTCCAAGGTCTCAGCTCTGGGAACCCAACTGCAGGCATATGTGATTTTACTTCACAGACTGACTTATAAACAGTTGTATCCCAACTGGTACACCTAGGCAAATACAGACCGTATAGCTATGCACCCCAGTCGCTGGAGCAAAGGGGTGGGAAGCTGGGGCATAAGCATCCGTGTCCCCTTTGCTGGGTCCTGTTATTGGCTGGCCACTGTGTGGTTCCTTAGTCTGATCCAGCATGGCTCTTCTTATGTTCTCATGTTCCTTCTCCATGTATTTCAGAATTTCATAGCTGTGGAGGACTTGAACTTGGGACTCCCTGAATTTAGTGGAGCATACTAACCACTAGGCAACCTTGACTCCCTCTCAGGATTGCTTTAAGGCTTTCTCAGGATTGCTTTAAGGCTTACTCCAGTGCCTGCTGGCATTAGAGCGTTGCATTACATTTTTGTCTTTATGATACACTGTGATGAGCATCAAATAGCAGGGAAGGCGCCCACAGGTGGCACAAGATCCACACACATGCTGCATTTGCCTGATTTATTTGTATTAATGAATAGCAGAAGAAAAGGAAAAGGCAGTTTTGTTTTGACAAGTCCAAAACGTGGAGTTGGCATCGTGGCTTACCTGAAGTTGATCTTGATGGAGTCTCATAGGGCCGAAGGGCACGTCTGTTCCCACTGCCTAGGAACAGAAACAGGACAATGTCAGGTGTTTCTATGCTGCATCTGCAGGTAGGCAAATGACCACCAGTTCCTGGCAAGAAAAAGGGGAGCCTGGTTTGCCCCATACTTTCAATAGATGGCAAGCTCCATGTGTCAGACTCTCTGGAGGCTGCCTGTAGAAATCTGCAATCAGCTCAGCACTGACAAGGCTACTCATTAGCCAATGGATTTCCATTTTCCATTCCGTCCTGAAAGCAGGACAGGTACTAATCACCTAAACTTGCCAGGCCAGTAACTGCATCTTCAGCAGCGCCCACTGCCTTCCGGATATTAGCATTTTTTTTTAAATGCCCCAACGACATCTATGGATGTAGAAATTTGTTAAATTCTTAGTTAAATACAAATTGAACACTTTCAAATCAATGTGCAAACCAAAATCCAGTGAGCCTTCAAACTTCACCGTTCTCCAAATTTTGGAACATAGCTCTCTGATGGAAAATGTACATATTAGGAGAAAGAACACACAAAAATGTGCACATCGCATTGGGGAAATTGCTCACACAAATCGGCGTGGCCTGGTACTGAGAGTGCTGGATTAGGGACTGGGGAGATCCGGACTCTTGCCCCACTCTCAGGGCATGGAGCTCGCAGGGCAACTCTGGGCCAGTCACGCACTCTCAGCATCACAGGGTTGCTGCTGTGAGGATAAAAATGGAGTAGAAAACTGCTTTGGGTTTCTTGCAAGGGGAAGAAAGGTGAGGTTGAAATGCACTACTGTAAAAAAATGCATATAAAAACGCATGCACAAATTTTCGAGGGGACAGTAGAAAAAGAAAAATCTTACCATTTGAAATGGATCATAGTTACATATGGAAGTGTTATCCAAGTTTGGGGTGTAATAGAAACATCCAGCACCCTTGCAAGCTTTATTTGAGCAAGTGTCCATGGAAAGCAAGAGACGTGTCCCAGAGTTTGGGGGTTCCAGATGAAAGATTTGGGACTTTGCCCTAGTGGACCTCTCCTTAACACCACCTCTGAAAACACACCAGCATTTTGTAGTTCGAAGCTCTGAGAGCCAACAAATATAGTCTTAGGAGAGGCATTTTGACTTTTTTTGATGGGGGGGAGGGGGGACTACACAGCAAGCAGGACTCATCAAATGGTGGCAGGTTAGAGAGAATGAGGGGGCATCCGAGGAAGGGACCATCCGGGGTGCAGTCTCGGGAGAGAGGAATTTGGCATCAGACCAGAGGTTTCCCAAGACTGCTCTGGTCCAGCTCATCCAAATTGAGGGCAGCAGGTTGGGGAAATTGGAATTAGGGTCTTTCTATTATGCCATGTGCTGTGCCCACGAGGAATAAACTTTGGCATGGCTCAGCTAAGAAAAATCCCCTTTGCTCAATTTTGAAATAAAATTGTAGGAAAGTATTTTGATGCGCCAGTGAACAGAAGACTATAGTTGAACATACATTTGTAATGAAGAGATTCTGATGACTATGAAAGCAGCATTTTTACAATGTTATTCTTCACAATAAAACCACACTTTATGACCAGATTTAATCCTCTGCCGTCCAGAATGTCTTCCAGTGAATAATTTTAAAGAGCCAACAGCCTCTCCCACAGGCCACATAAAGGCCTTTGAAAATTACAGTTTTTCTACCAGCTCTAGTGCTTGGAGCTCAAGACTCCTCAAGACTCCTCAGATGCCCTTTCATTTATTACTCTGGAAATCACCCATTTAATTTTAAATTTAAACTAAATCTCAAAAAAATGAAAAAGAAAAAGAAACAGGATCAGGAGAGAGAGTCAGTAAAAGTCAAGGAAAGAGTAGGAGATATCCAGAGCTGTGCAGGTTTACTGTGCATTTAAATTAATGGGCATATACACATTCTTTGCAAATCCACAACCTTTTTCCTTTCTCTTTCTGGAGATGTACAAACAGCCACCCTACAAGCTGCCTAGGTAACTCTGTAAGAAATTTTACTCTCAGGAGTTTTCTAGTTGCTACAGTTACAATCACATCAGCTGTCTGACACCTTCCAAGTATTGTGACTTGAAGTGTTTTTCCTTGCATCTACTTATGCCATTATTCCCTGATTCACGGTGAGGTTCTCAGTGTAAGGCAGACCCCAAAACATTCCCCAAGGACACATTCCGTTCATGCAGAAACATGGCATTTGTTGACTTTACGAAACTGAAAGGTATCTTTTGTCAAGGCTGCCTGGCATGAGGGTGCCAAGTTAGTTAATAAAGTTGTGTGCGCAACTTGGAGAGAAGACAACAGAAGACATGCCCCGACCTCAGTGACATCGGTTTTGCAATTCTAAAAAAGACTAGAAAATGGAACAGCTCGGTTATTGAATCAGCCAAGTCAGCAAAAAGGCAGAGAAAGCGTGGATTGCATAAGCGAGGCTTACGCATGCATCTCAGTTACCAGAACAATCGCTGTGCACGCCGGTTAAGGCAAAAATAACAAGGGCTCTCATGGCACATTAAAGGCTAACACATTCACTGACACAAGCTTTTATGCACGCTGCCCGTTCTGCCGAAATCCTGGTTCTGCACGGCCATGTTCCCAATCCCAAGGGAGTCTCCAAGCATTTTATTTGTGTGGCCTGCTATGCGCAGAAGGACCTCGCCAAGTAGTCTATGCGACTATGTTTTGTTCCTACGGCGCAGGCCAAGCCTGGCAGGCAAGCCTTACTTCAGCCACGACGGCAGTTGTCTGGATGGGGCAGAGGGCAGGGGAGACCAGGCCATACGGCACACACAGAACTGCCCTCCAGCAGAGGGAAATGGCTGGGGGGGTCCAGGAGGAACGGCTAAGGGCTCCCCCCCCCCCCGCCGCCCCAGCACCTGCCACCTAAGACAGCTACCTTTCTCCGATTGAGGTGCCAAATAGCCAGACTCAATCCAAGCAAGGCAGGGGTTCCCCTGGTGGGTGGCTCATCCGTCCAGTCAGGAGCGCTCAGCCTGCCCTGACTGGGGCTGCCTCTCTTGGAAGGAGCAAGTCTGGAATCTCGGGTGCTCACAGATCCAGCTCAGGTCCCCTTCTGGCTTCGGTGGCACAAAGCGCCTTTTCTCTGCTTCAGCTGAGATGCCAGCTATGAGGGCCACAGACCAATAGCCTGGCTGCCGGCTAGCCATGAAAACTCCTGCCCGGAGCATTGCAGGGAGCAATATGCGAGGCCAGGCACTGCGCTCTGAACATATTACTCCAGGCGAGTCCCTTGCACAGGGTGTCGGTCAGTTTCCATGCTGGATGCAAAGTGTTGCTGCCTGATCTTTAAAACCCTAAATGGTTTAGGGCAGGGGTGCCCAACCTTTTGGTTTCTCTGGGCCACACTGGAAGAAGAAAAATGGTCTTGGGCCACACATTAAATACACAAACACTAACGAAAGCTGATGAGCAAAAAAAGATCTATACATAATTTTTGTGTTATTCCTTGTTTGCAGCGGTAGGTTGAAATATTAATAATATCAATAAATAATTAGTATATTTATTAATAATAAAATGATAATATCTGCATTTCACTTGCCAGGTCACCACGAGCATTTGTAATGTCTGATGGTGTCAATTCGACTGTCTGTGCTTGGAAAATAACGCACTGGAAGCCACACATGTGTACAAATAGCATGCGTATGTTTATTTTACATGGCATTGCAACACAGTGTTGTTGTCTACAAAGTTCACATCTGAGAACTACACAATCAATTTACCCCAAAAATGCAAAATAATCTCATAATGTTGTAAGTGAGTTTATGATTTTGTGTTGGGCCGCATTCATGGCCATCCTGGGCCACATGCAGCCCATGCACAGTGGGTTGGGTACCCCTGGTTTAGAGACAATCCACCCAAAGAAGAACTTTTCCCACTATTTTTGAAAATTATACTATTATGCTGCCCAATAGCTAAAGCTCTCCAAATGGTTCAGAATATTTAAGATGATAAAATACAACACAATAAAATACTATTTAAAAGTTCAAAAAGACAGTATAAAGTAAAAACAAAAGCCCAAACCAAACCAATGGTTCTGCCCAACTGCTGATATCATCCTCAGAGACTCTTCCCTGGGTAATGTGACTATCAAGGAAAGAGCCTTCTTTGTGGTGGCCCCCGCATCTACCATCTTCAGTGCTTCGCTGTATATATTTAGAGGCCAGGTTAAGACCTTCTTCTTTAAGCAGGTATTAATTCTTTAATAATCCAGCAACAACATAATTTTACCCGAGTTATCAATGTCTAATATTTTAAATGCTGTTAATGTTTAACACTGTATTATTGGGACACTATTATTCTTCCTGTTTCGCTGCTGCTGCTTGATTTTATAATTGGTAAACTACACTGAGAGCATTTGCAAGTATTCATAGCAAACCACAAATGGAAGCTGGCCACCCCAGGTCTGATGTCTGCATTCAACAGTCTGATTTGTTTGTTCCTTACCAAGGCTGAGAGCACACGGCAGGGCATGCAGAGCCAAGAACCAGTGCAGGGTGACCTACCATCCAAGGAAGGTATTCCCTGCCATATGTCTCCACCAGGGCATTTTTGGTGGGATCTCCAGTTCATGCTGCCTCTGGTGGAGTAAGCAGCATCCGTGCAACGTGACCAGCAGCCTCCACTCAGCTCCCAAGTTATCTGCACTGGAGGCCATCATGGGATTTGGTAGGCGGAAATCCCACTGTTTACGTGCTGTGATCACTCGCTAACAAGTTAAAATGCACTTGCCCCAACTCACAACCCTCCGGGGACACACTTCTGGCATCCTTCCATTGGGAGCACCATCAAGTCATTCCGGCTCTTTGCTCCCAGCTCCATAACTAACTACCCATCCACGAGAGGGCCTCTCCACTTATCTCCGAAGGAAGTCTTGGGTGATGGGCCTTACCCAAAGCATTTTGACAGGGATCCCGAGGAGCCTGCATGGGTCACTTGCCCTAATAAATATACTAGCCTTTGAGGTCCCCAAAGAGTCTTTGGGGAAGGGTCCAGCAACGCACGCTACTGCTGCAACCCACGGAGGAGGAGTATCTTTCACTCCACAGAGAGTTCCCTGGCTGGCCAGGTCAGCTGAAGGTCATGTTCTTCAGCACAGGGAGCCAGACATGAGGACACAGCCGAGCCCCACATAGTTATCTGCTTTCTGTACAGCTGACCCTCCGAGTCAACACTGCTGGGATTGCACCACCAGACCTCCCTCGTTCCAGCCCAGAGAGAGCACGATCAAGCAGGTGACAAGGAGCCCGGAGCAGCAGCAGCTGCCGCTGCCCCTGCCATCTGCTCACCTCACCTGGCCTTTCCCTCTGGCAGATATCTAGACTGAGTCCAGAGGGTGAGCATGGGAAGAAGGGTGTGGGAAGCATGGAGGACTTGTTCCCTGGAGATTCCTTCTCCTAAACTTGGAGCTGGCACAGTTTGCTCCTCTCAGGCCGTCAACACTTTCCCAGAACCATCGTCCACAGTGACTATTTCACCTGGCCACTACCTATTTATAGAATTATGAAGAATTAGTGACTGAACTGGTCTGTTTCCCTCCTCTCTCCCACTCTTCTCCCTCTTTTGCATTCTGTCTATTAGAACATACACCTTTGGCCGGAAACCATGTTGATTCAAATCTAGGTACAGTGGCTATAAAACTTTAGATAGTTTTATTACAATAATAAATGCATCACCAGCACCAGCACCATTACTATAATCATTACGACATTTGTATCTCACTGTTTTGTGAGGAACCCAAGGTGGTCTCTACCCAGTAGTTTCCCTTTTCACTTATCCTTTTAGCAACTCTGTGCTTTAGATTAGGCCGAGGCCCAATTACTGGCTTTGAGTTGTCCACCGAGCTTCGTGGCCCAGTGGGGACCAAGCCTGGGTCTTCGGGGTCCCTGCCCAACCCTCTGGCCACTGTATCACACTGGCTCTTATCAGACCCCACCAGTCCTAATGGATACCACCAGCTACTTCAGAGCCAGGGAGAGAGATAAGCACAGCCTTTTTTTCCCTGGCCTGTAAAACTATTTTTTAAAAAATCTTGCTATGTATGGTTACACTGATATTTTGCCTTTCTTCCTCTTACACAGAAGGTTACAATAGTCCTGCAAGGTAGAGTCTGAGAATCAGTGACTGGCTCAAAGAGCCCCAGCGAGACAGCCTCACGGCTGAGTCAGGTCTAGAATCCAGATCTCCAGAGCCCAACACTTTCACCACTACACCCACACAGGCCCTGATGAAGAAGATGATGGTGATAATGGTGAGCCTTCACTGTGCCCTATAGCATGTCATTCCACCTCCCCTCCACCACTTTCAAATATCTAGAGATAAGCTATTTGCTAAGTCAAAAACAACAACACGACACTGGAAAGAATTCCTAAAATAGTCAGGGCCAAAGAAGTGTGACTGATCGGAATCAAAGGGCAAACAAAGCAGACACTGACCTGGCATAACCCATGAAGCACTTCAGGATTCTGGTCCTTGCTGTGAGTCATTCGGTGTCACTCTGTTGGAGCAACCGAAGGGTGAGGGGGGAAGCCTGCTAAAGGTTTCACTTCCCACAGAGCAGTTTCTTGCATACACTTGTTCACAGGATACTGAGCAAGCAGAGGGCCGGGGAAGGAGAGAAAAGCCAGCTGTGCCCCATTGTGGGGGAGACAGACCATGGTGATCTCGTGGGAAGAGACCACAAGAGTCTCCTCTTGTACCACAAAGAATTCTGGGAAAGATCCCAGGGTCAGACTTGGGGCTTCAGAGCTCCTGCTTTAAAGCCAATCTTCAAAGAGACAATTTTCACCCTGAATTTATAGTGAGGGGCATAACTAAAGCAAGGAATGCATTTTAAGAACTTACTTGCCTTCACCTGAAACTGAATGTGAAGCAGCAGTGGTAGATTTACACCACCCACTTTGCGCACCTTCCATAACAACGGAAATGCCCTCCTTCCTTTTGCTGCTCACTGTGGCAACAAAAGCGGGTGCAGATGTCATCACAGCGCCGGTGTTATGACTCTTGGTCTTGAGCCAGGACCCTGCAGGATTTCAGATGAGGATCTGGCCCAGTTTGCCACCAATTCCCTGCCCTGGCCAAAGGGATGGACTGCTGGAATCAGTTGCCACCAAGAACCCAGAGCAAGAATGTGGGGATTCCTAGAAAACCTTCAAAGCTTGCTTGCCAATGGAGCAACCAGGAGACTCTGCTCTTCTTGGCCAAGACTCATCCAGTTGAAATTTCACATCATCAGCTCTCCTGCCAAAGTGTTTGGCTTTGGAAGTCCTGCTTTGAACCCGAACTGGAGAAGAATCTACTGATAATTGGAGAAGAGTCATGGATAATCTACTGGGTCACTTGGTATCTTCATTCACACAGTGAATGTGTCATCTGAGTGGGATGGGGTAAATTGGTGTCCTGCAACAGCAGTGGGTTGGACCGATAGCCTTCCTGGCCCCTTCCAACTCTGCTATTCTATCCAAGTGGGCATGGTACCTTACTAAAGTAGATTAGATTTAAATCAAATTGATCCAATCACGATTAAACCACGATATGAATACAATTTAAATGACTACTCAGTAAAATGAGATTTCTATCAAGGTTTTCTATATAACTTCCGCACATGCCTGCCTTACCTGTAGGTAGAGGAACTTCATTAAAATATTCCCATACTGGGTCTCTTTTACGGCCTCCTGTCATCATAGGTTTTCTCTTCCAGGGAAAGAATAATACGATAAACCTCAGGCTATAGATAAAGACTCAAAGATTTGTGGAATATTCTGCTCAAAAGGTTTCACATCCATTTTTCCTGCTTGCCCCACCTCCTCACATTTAGCTTCTTGTGCAGATTTATTCCACTCCCAACAATCTTCTTCTATTCATTGAATTTTTTGAAACTTAGCACCTAAGAGATAAGGGGTTGACAACTATGTACAAAGTCTGTGCACACAGATTTGCAAAGGAACAATGGGATTAAGGTCTTTTTTCCCAACTCTGCATGTTTATTTTATACCATTTTTTGCTGTGAAGAAGTGGCATGTGATCTCCGCAGTCACAAATTCAGTTTTGAGAACAGTAAAACCAAACATCTGTAATAATATCTTCTCGATAGAAAAACTGCCCAATAATCTTATAGAAACCTTGGGAAGAGCATGACATTGTGAATGGATTAATAGAATTCATTTACCTAAAATAAATAAATAAATTGCATGAATATACAAGCTCATGTTACATATTAAAAACTAATCCATATTTCATGATGAATAACCTTTGGATTATAATGCATCCTAAACAGAAAAATTCTCTTTAGATAGATTTTTTCTCAAAAAGCACTTTATTTTTAAAAAATCTATTTAAAACAATCAAATTTTTATTTTTAAAAATTGATTATTATCCTCCCTGTACCTTGCAAACCAAACAGAAAAGTGTCAGGGTTCTGAAAAAGCTTACAGTAAAAGACAGAGAGAAGCAGGGTGAATATTGTTACCTGAGTAAGCAAGTGGGGATGTGCGAACTTTTGGGATGGGCAGCAGGGGAGGGAAAATTTAACCCCGCATACACTGGCACTGCAGTAAGGAAAAATCACATGAACCACTAGTGCAGTTCAGCTTCCTCCAATGTATTCTTCTCCCAGATGTTTAGATTTACAACTTCTGTCATCCCCCACCACTGACCATGCTGACCTGGGCTGGATTTGTAGCTTAAATCACATGCAGGGCATCATGCCAGACAAGTTCGATGTAGGTGAAGCCTAAGAGCAGCTCTTAGACTCCACCTACAGGGATAGGATCAAAATCTAATAAATTTATGGCTAATGGGGCAGGATAAAAATCTAATAAATAAATAATAAACTTGTGACCCTCCTAATATTTTGGGCTACAACTTTCAGTAGCCCTAGCCAGTATGGCCAACTGGGGGGGCGGGGGGGGAGATGATGGAAGTCACAGACCAAAAAGAGGAAAAATCGGAGAAGGATTGAACTCATGGCTTTTAATAAGCAGCATGGAGCTACTTGTGTTCTTTTAAGGCACTGCAGGAGTTGCAGTCTAAAAAACTTGGTGGGCAACGGGCTGAGCCAAAGCCTCAGGCTTTTCCCAAGGAGATCTCCTTAACTGCTGATGCACCTGCCTTAACTTGGAAACTTGTGCATGCAGCCCCTGTGCCCTTCAGCTAAGTACAGGGCTGTCCCTTTGTCCTCTTGACCCAAAGGAGGCTTAAAGATGCCCAGATCCAAGCTATTCTCTTTGCCTTCCCAAGCATCTAACAGTGCCACGATCACGCACATGCTCACACACAGGCTCACACAGCAGAGTCCATTACACTATTATTTACTATTATTTCAATCGCCTTCATCGAAAGCATGGGTCCTCAAGATCTGGCCCGCCATGCCCATTTATCCAGCCCACCTCAGAGGTTCTGGATTCATCACGGGCGTGCATGGGCGTGTTGCGAGGCGGCAGCTTGCTCGCGCGGAGATCATTCTGGACTCGCTTGGAGAAAACGATCACCGTGTGAGCAAGCCACTGCCTCGCCGCATGTGCCCCCCCGCCCCCTCCCTGGCCCGCGCCCCCTGCTGGCACCGCCTTGGTGGCTTGCACCCACTGCCTGCACCTTTCAACTAGCCCCCTGTTGAAAAAGTTTGAAGACCCCTGATCTCAAGCATCGGTCAAAGTAACCCGCTGGTTCTGACTTGCCACTTAACTCCATCGCGACTGCTACGCATTAGTAGCAACAAATAATTTTACAGTTCTTGGAGCTGGCTCCTCACCTCATTTACAGACATGGCTAGGAAGCACTAACACATTCAATACATTTAATGGGTTTACAGCTTTCTTTTGATATGCAGCAGCGTAAAAGAAAGGCACGGGCTGGGTCATTGCCCAAGCTCCTTCTGCAAATTGAAGCCGCTGGTAATCAGGAGGTGGAATGACACGGGAACAAGGAGTCCCGAAGTTGTTTTTCCTTTTGCTCACCAGATTAAAAGGGACAAAGGTACACGCTCTTGAACTGCTCGTGCCAAATGCTGTCAGTTATTACTTAAAGTTGGATTTCTGCACAGGCAGCTCTGATCTACAAATGTATGTCCTCCAGCATGACAAGCACTGGCCCTTCTTTCACTTAGACACTTTGCTTTTTCTGCACATTTTACCAATATCAGAAAGCATGAGGGGACAATTTGTATGATGCTCTTCTTTTCAGGGAAGTAACACCCCACCACCACCACCGGATTGGTTTCATCAAGGGATGAAGCCAGGCAGACATCTGTAGCTTTGCTAGGGTATCCAGTGATGAACCACTGAAAAGAGGGCAAAAGAAGACAGCGCACTACATAAAACCTTCACTGACCAACGCTTCAAACGGAGGACAGTCCTATGTAAAAAGCCATCTGTGTCCACCCTGGGTTTAAGAGGAAAGCCTGAGGTGGAACCTCGTGCCATTTGCACGCAGATGGAGCTTGCTCCCATGAGCTGGATCTCTGCCAGTCCTCCAGGAAATTTGCAAAAGCTGGATTTGTACAGCACCAGTTGGCCAACATTTGCGTCAACTGTAAAGCTTTCATTTCCCCTCCACCTCCCCCAGTGAGAGCATAAGGCTGACCACTATTATCGAACTATTTTATGCATTGTCTTTGTGCCAACAGTTCCTCTGGGTGGTACACAACACAGGATGAGTTAGCCACACAATTGCATATGTCCCTGACTTTCGGGTTATGGAGCGGCACAGAAATGGAATCAACCAATCAATCAATCAATTAAATAATGTTCTGACCCAATTCTCAGAAGTTAATTACCTATCACAGTATGTTTACAAATATGTCATGTTGAAAGGAAATACATTTACAGACATGTATTTCTATGTGCTTTTGTATCCAGATTTTTTAAATAATGCAAAACGATGTAGAAATAGCCTCATTTTCTTCCAACATGACAAGCCCTCTCAACCATCCAAGGCTGCTGCTAGAGGAACTACTTAGTATCTCTTTTTATTATTATTTCTGTAGACTTTTCTGTGGCCATCACAGTGGTAGACATCTTATTTCAACAGGACTTTCTTATTCCTAGGCTACTTCCAGGAAAGCCTCTAGCACCGGCTACTTTACAAAGTTGTCACTCAAGCATTTAGTGCATCAACCCATCAATTTCCACAACAGTCACATCTGGAGAAGGGGAAAAAGGGAAAGGTGCAGACCTGGTACAAGAATATCAGCACTGGAAAAGCCCAAGGACTGCCAACAGGCCAAACAGTTATGCACAGTGCTTGTTCCATTACTAGAAAGCTGATAATTTAATGAAAGTGCATCTGGTAGACAATTTCCACATCTACATACAGTGGACTTGACTTTCAAGGGTGGTGAACAATCATAGCTGATGTCCGTGGGGATGCAGGGGCACGAGCACATCTGAACATAGAGCGGGTGGTCAGACGAGCACAACTGGGCATCCTCCGAGGGCCGACATCCTGCCAAAAGCACACTGCCAAGAGCCTTGTGGCGATGTCCCTTCTCTTCATCACTGCAACCTGCTGTTCACCGGCCTCTTTTTCTGGGCCAAACAGCACCCATGAGGCCGCCTGATGGGACCTGGCAAGTTCGCCTTCACAATCCTGTTTTTTCAAACAGATGTACATGGATGTGTATGAAATGAAAACATATTCATTTTATTCCACAGCAATGAAAACATATGCAGGGCCTATATATGAAAACAGGACTCTCTGGAAATTATACATAGCCTTACATTTCTCTCCACCCAGTCCCTTTCCTTGCCATTCTCCTCCCATCCTGGCCTTCTTCCTTTCTCTTCCTAGTTCCTAGCCACGCTGTTTCTCTCCCACTTACACTGTATTGTGCTGTTTTTCTCACCTATTTCTTTACCTTACTGTTTATCCCTCCCGTCTAACTCTTCTCCATAACTCTTCTCCATATTCATAGAAGCCATTCTGTTTCCAAATGTGTAACAGGTCCTTCATTAGAGCATGGCAATCCTGCCTTGAATTGAAAAATGTTGATCACTCCTCTTTTATTACCGTTCTCTTTCCCCTAAATATTTTCACATTTATAATATTTTTAATCTGCCCAGTAGTTGCTGTGGATTTAATGTTGTCATTTTATCTGAAGTATTATTTCTTCAATGAAGTATATATTGATTTCATATGCTACTGATTATTAAATATTGCTGATTATTGTCTTGTTTGTTGAATATGTTAACATCGTGAACTGCCCAGAGGGTATCTTTGGCTGCTGGACGGTATAGAAATGAAATAAATAAAGGAATAAACTGGTGGGTAATTTTAAATCAGTGAAAGCCAAACATCCATTCATTTCTTTTAAGCTGTTATGGTACTTTTCTGTTACTGTAATCAGGAAGATTGAGGACAAGATTAAAAATATGTTAAATATTAAAATATTAATCAGGTAATTTTCTCAACAATGGATGCTGCATTTGGCTAGTCAGTTACAAAGTATCTCAAAAAGAGTGTTGGGCTTCAAACAGATAGTTCAAGCAGTCGCATGAAGTTGCCAGAACCTCTTGCTTATCAACGGAGACTCGCCCTGGGCCTGTGTCCTTGTGCTCCTTCGTGATCAGGGAACATCACAGAAGCACCACCCAGACTCTATGGCAACTGAGTTCTCAGAAGATCTGCTTCCTCCTGGGAGTTCTCATTTTGGATAAACAAACCACCAGGAAGGAAAACATTTCCAACAAAGAGCCGGCTGGCAACCCTCCTATTTAATAAATAAATGTTGCTGAAGTCCATGGCTTTCTAATTTATACTAATCGACAATGATGGCCCCTCTCCATCAGCCTCTCCAATCCGGTGTCCTCCCAACATGTCGGAACACAACTTTCATCATCCCCAGCCAGCAGGAACAATGGGAATGGTAGTCCAACACATCTGGAGGAAGCCAGCTCGGGGACGGCTGGCCTGCATGTCTGATATGCCACATCAGTCTTCCCCAAACTGGGGAGCTCAGATGTTTTGGATGCAAACGACCTGCCAGATATTCAGGATCGCTGGGCTTTGTAATCCAGAACAAGAGGACGGCAGGTGGTGCTCCATGCAGAGGTATGTGACATTGTTTCCTGATGCTTCATTCAGCTCAGCTGTCTGCAGCAGCAGCAAGCACACCCTACTGACTCTGCATGTGGGAAGGCTGCTTTTCAGCATTGGGCCCCTCCAGCAACACACAGCACTGGAAAGGAAAACACGCCTGTATCTCATCAGGACATGTTTCCCAGGGGCCTGTGCTTATGCCAGTGAGGGAGCATCACATGAAGGCCACACTGCACACAGAACACGTGGGAAAGGCCTCAGGCTCCAACCCAAAGTGCCATACACACTTAAAAGATCCCGGCAGAATGTTCTCAGTAATCCACTCCACATGCATATTAACGACACAGTCACGAAGTACTCAGACATCAAACAAAACTGTGTCTCTTGCACACCGATGCTTTTGCAGAAGGAAGAAAGCTGTGTGAGGACCCAGCTTCCACATATATCAGTGTTTGCCCGAATCACCATGGGTGATCCTTTGAGGCAGACTGCCATCCTGCTGCCTCGACATTTACAGAATAGTCTGTCTACCACACTCTGCCCTCCAGCATGAATATCGTGAACCTAACTATAACTTCTCCACTACAGAGGGAGCTCAGAAAATGGATCCAACCACAGCCACAGGTCAGGATAGCTTCACAGAACCTCCATATTCAAAGCCAGTGTACCTTTGAGTACCAGATGCTTGAACCAAACAAGTTGGGCTATGGCACATACAAGTGTATCATACATACAATATTTATACAAATAAATATACTATTTAAAATACATACAAGTGACAGCACTGGGCTTTGGTTTGACCCAGCAGGACTGGTCTTGCAGTTCTATGGCTGGCCAATGCCCAGGCACTGAATAGGCCAAGGGAATCGGCTTCTCTCTCCCTTCTAGCACGAATTCTTCTTAGCACTTAAATATTTGTTCAAAAACTAACTTTTTCATTCTTTCACTGTCAAACTCAGCTCATTCCTCTAATACTTCCGATCAAAGCATGGATCAAAATTTGACTTCTGCATCACAATGAGGTGGAGATGAAGCTTGAGGTAGTAGAAAACAGAGATGGATACCTTACGTTGAATTTGCTCTATAAATAGTTTGCAAATTGTAGATTGTTAGATATTTTTAATTCCATCATCCACTCATTGTCAGTTTCACTTTTTTGTTTTGTTTTTGAGATGCACATGAGAATTTTGTTCTATTTGCACAACTGCAAATTCGTGGGGGGAAAACCTAAAAGTTACTCTGCTATGGAACCCACAGGTCAGATTCATAGAATTCATTTAAATGTGTTGCAGAGTTCTCCAACAACCCTAATTTTGGACAGCACTTTTTGAGTGTCCCACAACATACACACACACACACCTTCAAATTGAAACAACAGTGAAAAGGATCTGAAAATGATTGGGCAAGTTATGGTCCTGAGCTACCTGTTGCCCATGGATCCTTCTAAGTCTTCCCTGACCGATGGATCCCTCTACAGATATGTTCCTTGAGAGACCTTGTTCCTAGTACTCAGATGTTTGATTACCAATAAATTATTTCTATTCCTCCATTTACATGTTATGTATGTGTGATTCCAACATTACATTTCCCTGAAGAATTAATATAATTTTAAAAGGAGTTAGGAAAAGTCCTCCTCGCTTGGGCAGGGTGCAGCGGCTTCTCTCTGCCTGAGTGTGGAGAAAAGCCTGATTTGAAACAATGGATTCAGCTGGATCTGCACTTTCAAAAGGTGTGTATGTGTGTGCATAGTGGAGAAGGGGCAAGAAAGAGTTCCAAGTATTTGTGTGCATGTGTGTAAATTTGCAAGTGTACATGCTGCATGTATATGTGTGAATAAACGGTTTGTGTGACAAAGAGAAAGAAAGTCCTGGTTTTTTGGCTCTTGCTTTCTCTCTTACGATTCTTAAAGAAAAAAAGAGACAAGCAACTTGGGATTTTTTTAAACCGTGCACTTCTGGCCCTGCTAGCCTTGCAAATTATCCCCACAGGAACGTAGCCTGTGAAGGGGAAGAGGCTGCCCACTATCTAACGAGAAACTGTCTTCCCAAAGGGCTAATTCTCTTCTTGCACGGAATTTATGGCACAAGATAGCATTGGATGATGGGAACATCTATAACATCTCAGGAGTCAACCACCTGCACTGCATGCGCTAACCAGGCCTTAGATCACCTTCCCCAGCACTGTGACCGCAAAATGTTTTGGACTACAAATCCCAACATCCCCAGACAGCACGGCAAGTGGTGAGGGATAATAAGGGTTGTAGTTCAAAACATCTGAAAGAACCAGGCTGGGGAAGGCACCTTGGACTGTAAACAGGAAGAAAGCACCTCTGTCTTTATGTTGCTTTTATCACATCACTGAATAAGTGGTTGGTACTTAGGCCACATTCTGCCACGTGAGAGTCCTTGTCTGGCCAGCCTGGTAAAAATTTCCCAGCAGAGGCCGTTCCCAGCATCTGCTATTTAGGACACCTGGGATGCAAGCCCTTTTCCAGAGGACAGTCTATTGCACATGCTCCCAGAGGATGGTCCTCTGTTTGAAAGGCACCCTTTTTGGGGGTGTCTTAGAGCCAAATCCGGCCTTCCTCTGGCCCATCTCCTATTCCCCAAACAACTATCAGGCAGTGCTTTCCCATCTTGTATGCATTCTGTTCCCCATTCCAAAAGCCACTGTGGCAGCAACTGTAAGATAACCTCAGCTGATAGGGTTTGGTCTTGCCCATCCCTTTTGCCTTCTGCCTCACTCACCACTGGACTCTGGCCCTTGATATCATCTCCAAAATGGAATTCAGCCCTCTGCTACACCCCTATGAAGGACTCCTCTGTCCAGATCCAATTTAGACAGAATTCTAATGCATGGTGAGATCTGGGGTCACCTAGAATCATAGAATAATAGAGCTGGAAAGGGTCAAGAAAGGTCCAGCTCGCTGCTGCTGCGAGACACCACATTACACCATCCCATGCAGATGGCTGTCCAGCTCCTTTTTGAATGCCTCTAGTGTGGGAGAGCCCAGCACCTCTCCAGGCGGCTGGCCCACTGTCGTACTGCTCTGACCTATCTACAGTTAGCACCTGGACAGCAGACTATGCAGGAAGGCACGCACATCACCTGGACAGTCTTGGGCACTATGAAATCGCTTCCGGGCTTCCAAATTATGTCCAAATCAGCATGTGCACATTTCATTCAAATCTGTGTCCTCTTCTCTGAGGATACATTGCCTCTTCCTTGGTGAGCCTTAGTAGCTGCTTAGACGTTCTGCCCTCTATTGTCACCTGCAAAGCTGCCCTAGAAGCCCTGGCAGATGCAGATGCAAACCGTTCACGCATTTCAAGGAACGACATTCATTTAATCATAATTTGATCAAGAGGAGGATCTACTGAGGCTCACGAGGCTTAACAGACACAATGCAAGGAGTTCATTTTCCCGCATTTGGAAGCCAATCCAAGGAGGAAGATAGGTGGATCTGGGCTCCCCGAGGCTCACAGCACACTTGGGGTTCCCTGGGGAAACTCCCCTCGGGAAAGACAGGGATGTGAAAACAACGGAGTTGCTCCCTCTTGCCAGCACTACTAACAGAAAGCATTTTTCATATGTTGATTGCTGCAACCCCTTCAAAAAGACACCCAAAATGTCTGGTCCTTCAACATTTGCCTACATACCTAGGGCGGCCACAAATGAAGAAGTCCACTGTGGAAAGAAAGGACACAACCCTACTTAAAACTTGCATGGGCTAATGTTTAGATTATAGATGCATATTTACAAACAAAGCATACTTTCAAAAGAAATGCAATCCATCCCCACCTTGCCCAGTTTCAGCAAGGTTGCTGCATCATGGATGTTCAGACCATAGCCCTGGAATTACCATTCGAACCTAGACAAACCGGAAAATATTAGCAACATCACAGAAAGGGTGCAAATAGTTCAGCTGCACACTTACTAAATTCAGGATTCAAACAGCCATGAGTTTATAGTTGAGCAAGCTTGATTTCACAAGACCGATGGCGAAACCTTGCTGTTGTCTATAGCATGCTTTCTGATCAAACTCCGTCAGGGCTGGCTCCAGTTTTGAGGAAGCCCTAGACACAAGCTCCCTTGTGGGGATGGCAGGTTCTATTAGCCGGCTCATCTATCCGGCTGTGGGGACAACATTCCAAGTAGCACTGGCCAGCTGTGTGCAGCCATTCCTTAAGTTTTCCCCTAATTCCTGCAAAATAGTGATTCATCAGAGACATTTTGAAAAATTGGAATACTGGCTAGATCCAAACATTCACTACTCTTTGGAATGTTGGCCAGGAGGAAAGAGTTAAGCAGGGGCAGCAAAAGCAGAAGCAGTGGGTCCCAGGAATGGCCCACTGATTCCAGGTCCTATATGGTCTTCCCACTGGTCTGGCAGATCAGATTTTATTATTTATTTGTGACATAATGAGATGACACTATCATGTTATCACAGCTACCTTGGGGAGCAGGAGAAAGGAGGGAGGTACATGTAGAAACATAGAGCGAGTCAGAAGGGACCTCCCAGGCCATCTAGTCTGACCCCTGGGCTGTAGCCTTCTCCACTCAGGACATGCCTACCATGTGCATGATTGTGTCTTTCATTTAAAGGCTTCTCTTAATCCAATCAAATCACAAAAGAGGTGTCATTTGCTCTGTTCCATGAGTTTATACCTCTGCCTCTGTACGGACAACTCTTCTTCCCACATGCACAATTATGTGGTTAGCTGTTTCACTCTGGCTGGCTGTTCTCCGTTTTGGAGACCAAATGAAAGTGGTTTGCTTGGGTGTATGTGTTTTCCAGCACGTCATTGCTATGAGAATAACAACAACAGTAATAATGAATAATCACTATATGAATCAGTTCTATGTATGGCGTGCTTTTCTGGGAGAGGGGCCCGGAGGGACAACACACCGAAGATCAAGAGGATCTCTGCGTCTGACTCTCTTTAGCTACTGCAGAATCCCAACCCCGTTGCCCAGTGCCACGCCGTGATTTGTGGGGAAAGCCGTTTCTTCACAACAGTGCTTCAAGGGGAAGGAAAGGGAATAGCTAACCCCTCCCCAACACACACTGTGGCCACTTTGTGCTAAGATCGAAAGAGAGGGGGGAGCCAATCATAGGTCTCTATGCCCTTAAAAAAACAGTGAATGGCCAGGACTGCCTTGAACACTAGCAAGTCCCTGGTTGAATTACAGTCATCAAGTGATGCAGATGCTGCAGGAATCTGCCCAGAGAGGTAAGTCACTGAGTGACCATCCACTAACTGAGGTTCCCAACGATGAGGTGCAAACTGATCACCTTGAATGCTTCTCTGGTTCCAACTAATATCCAGAAGGAAGCGTGTTCTCCCCACCCGGCAAGCACTAGTCCAACCTAACCAACTCTCACCCACTGATCTCCTCCAGCTCTGCTTACCAAAGGCGCTCCAGCGGCAGCCAACAGGAGTAAAAGGAGAAATCGTCTGCCCTCCCTTTCTCATGACTGGCAAGGCCAAAGAAGCTTTTGGTAAATGCTGTTTTCCTTACAGTTGCTGACACCGCAATAGCCCTTGGGAAAACGACATTACCCAAAGTTTGTGGGAGCCTGGTAAATCGAGTGGAAGGAAAGCTTCCCAGTTCTAGGAAGGAAACTGCTTATTCCAAGTCAAACCAAGGCAAGCTTAGAGGCTCCTCAATTGAATTTCCAAGCTTATTCAAAATGCGTACAATTCATTATTGGATATGCACACTGGTTAAAACAAAATACCATAGCCCTTTGGCGCTGGATATATTTATTCTTGCATTTTTATACTTCTTGGTGTAATTTCAGTGCTTTTACTTGGATTTGTGATTGTTTGACTTTTTTCCCACTGCAAGCTATCTTAAGATCACTGTTACAGCCAGAAAGGTAGGATATAAAATTGGGTGGGGGGGGGGGAACACATAGGATTGAATGCTTAAAGTGGACCCATCAAAATCACTGAAATTAAGTCATGATTAACTGAGGTCCTATTCGGTTCAGTGGAATTATTCCAAAATTATAGTCTGGATCCAAACTATTATGCATGCATACGTGTGCATTTAATCAGAATTTAAAATGTGCAGGATAACATCAGATCTCTGTTATTCACAAAGCTGCAGGAGAAAGTCAGCTAAGGTCTATCCAGTGGTTTCTTTTATTACAAAATTTTATTTGTTTGGGAGGAACTACATTGATTGCTTCTGTTGGGTTAATGTTGTCCATTTCATGTTTTGCACAAAACTAAAAAAAACTTACAGCCACAAAATATCATAAAAATATAATTGCAAATAAATGTGGGAGCACTATTTTAAGAATACTTTCCGTCGGTCCAAAACTGGTGGAGGTGGAGATACATTGATGCCCTATTTCTCAGTGTAAGTGAAATACCAGGGAAAAGATGACAAAATGTCATGTTTAAAAACAAAACCCAATGACACAAACGTGGATTAGATAGGGGGGAGGGAGGGAGGGAGAGAGGACTCCATTCAGTGCTTAAACCGTCAGTTTAATCCCATGGTGAGCAGACAACTAGCAAGTTCACCACTGAACACCTACTATATTTACTTAGCGATGCTGCTTTTAACCACATATCCTGCCTTCTAAATGCATCTGGCCTTGTGAACCTCCATGCAGTGTAGCCCAGCAGAAGGTGGGGGAGCTCCCCCGCCCCAGAAAACAGGAAATATGACGACACTGCTTGGTGAGCAGATGTCAGTGTGCAGAAAGCCAAAGGGTAAACAGTTTCCCAATGGACTGAAACTACAGTAAGGCAGAGAGAGTCTTTGCTGCATTTTGTGTGGAAAGTCAACCTCTCCAGCAGCTTCCTCCACACAGAGCCTTCCCAGATGTGTGCAAGTACAACCCCCATTATCCTCTGCCAGCACGGGAGTTACAGCCCAACATATCTGCAGGAGGTCAGCTTGGGGAGGACAGCTCTGCCCTTTGCCACCATAGCTTCTCCGAGCAGACCAAAACACATTGCTTGGCCGGAGGATGCCCCCTTCCTGTTCCATACTCCAGATTCCTCTTGGAACTCACGTCATCACCTAAAATGGCCACTACAGCATGTTTCCATACTCACACACTGAAAGCCAGATGAAAGTCCTTATTTCACCCTATAAGCATGCAGTAAGATGTGCAAATCAGGAGTAAACTACCCTTTTTAGCAGTGGGCATATTTGGCAAATTGAGAAAATGTGCCACAAGGCAAGTCAAAGAACAAGCGACCTTCCTGAAGGCTGAGTACGACACAGAGGTGATGTCTAAGCCCCAACAGGCAAAACAAATCCCTGAAAACTGTTTTCAGAATCACAGAATTCCAGCTGCTGGTAAGAAAAATTGTTTGTTTAGTGTGTTTGTTTGTTAGCAGATACCAGGAAAATTATCAGGGCTTTGCTGCCCACGGGCACAGGTTGTAAATGGCCAGCTTTTCCCTTTTTTATCTCTTGTGTATAACAGAAACTGCCATTTTTAGAAGGGAAATTTATATGGTAGTCTTACTTTATTAACACCTCCACCCAAGATTTATAGCACCTTTTCAAAGGATTCAGAACGTATCCTTTACACTTTCACTAATCCTTACCACAGCCTTGTAAGGTTGGCCACCATCACGTCTGCATTCCGGACTGGAGGATGGGAGAACTGGCCGAGGTCCTTGCGCTTTTCCAAACGCCACCCAACGAGCTCATAGCTGAGAGGTCAAAGCTGCCCTTCCAGGCAAGATTCGGCTGCCAGTGTGAGATGCATGGGGTGGAGCCTGTTATGTACTGCATCCCATGTTCCATACATCTCAATGGTCTCCGTCCCCTGCCCACATAAAGGGATTTAACAGCCTCAGAATTTGCTGCTGTGCTGGTGCAAATTGCTACCATTAATCAATCGGGAACCAAGCAGTAATCTCCTGGCAAATCGCTGTCTATCTTCAGCCTCTCCCCACTTTAAAGCAGTCACCTTCAACCGAAATTCAAACCCTGGACTTGCTTTTAGTAAAGATTTACCACATATATTTACTAAAGATTATATATATATATTCCAGGTAGTGTTCAATGAATAATAGTTTCAAACTGCAAATACTATCAGGTGTGTTGAGTTTTCTATGGGTTTTTGTTAATATGCTACCTGCAACAATGCGATTGTTAATGATTTGTCATTTTTAACTTATTTTATATCCTATTTATTTTCCTTTCTTAATGGTAAATGGTTTTGAATTTTTTCACAGTAAAGCAAGATAGGAAATATTAACATTTTGTTCTTACTTGTAATGTGAAATCCACTCGTGATATTTTTATCCTGTGCCTACCTGTCCATTCTTGCACTTTCTCTTTCTTCCTTCCTCTCTCCTTTCCTTACTTTCTCTCCCCAACCCCCTTCCTAAAAAAGAGTTTATTTTATTTATTTAAAGCTTTTATATACTCTCCCATTACTGACTACTATCATCCCCTCTGCATTGCCCAAACACGTAAAACGATGCAACCCGCATCAGAGGCCGGGGTGCAACATGATGGCGTCTCCTGCCTGGCCCTACCAAGTGCGGCAGAGCGAGGGGCTGAACATCCCCTGACAGAGGGTGGGAAAGGGGATGCAATGGGAGCTGCTGGTGCATGTGGGGGGGGGGGCAGGGGGTGTATGCACTTGGCGGCCACCCTTCCTTTCCTAAGCTAAACGGCTGTCCTAACCTATCTGAAGGAGCGTCTCCTTCCTTATATACCTGCCCGCCTGCTAAGATCTGGGTCGGAGGACCTCCTTTGGGAGCCCTCTTTGAAGGAGATCGGGAAAATGGCTACCCAGAGACGGGCCTTTTCGGTGGTGGTGCCCCGACTTTGGAACATGCTCCCAGAGAGGTGCGCCTGGCACCGACACATTATTCTTTTTGGCATCAGGCCAAACCCTTATTTTCCCGATACGTTAAGAGCTGCATTAGTTTTAATAGTGGCTTGATCTGGGCGGTTAACTGAGGCTACTTTTGCTGTTTTACTGTTGTTTTGCCATCCTGAGACCTCGGTAAAGGATGGGGTTGAAATGCTTTAAATAAATAAACTGGCCGGTGACACGATCTCACTGCCGGTGCGGACACAGTGCAGGTAATCCACAGAAGCCACGGCCATATTATTTTCCGCTCAGGCAACAGAATAGTTTGCGAAGCCCCACAACACACCCGTTGCACTCCTGCGTTTGCACGGCCACTGCAGCACTTCAGTTTCAGAAGCCAATGCCTGTGAGAAAAAGAAAACTTTTCCCACTTAAAAGGAACTGGGGTGGGGGAGGCTCCAAAGCCCAGGAATAGCTGCACCTACCATGGCCCCCTCCACAAAGAGGGGTGTGTTGCCCATGCCACTTCGTCACAGTGGCAATCTTTGTTTCCACCGAGATTGTGACATCTGGCCCAGCCAGGCCTTAAATTAGAAGCCTCTTTTTTAAAAAAGGGAGTGGGGTGGAAGAGAAAAAGCACTGATCTTTTCGTGGAAATGAATGGTGTATTCAGCGTGAAGAAAGCTCCTGTTATGGTCCTGTCCATTTTTTATCTATCTATGTCATTTCCTTTTGTTGCTTTTGTATAATAAAAATAAGCGTCAAAGTCATCCACCGAGAATGTATGCCTTAAAGAACTCATCTCTCTGCTATGGTCGAAAAAGTTGGGTGATTGTAATTTCATTTTTACCAGAAAAGCAGTTATTTCTATTAGAAGACACTGTTATTTTTCCTATGGAAAATGATAATAAGGAATAACGATGATAGAGAGAAAATTAGCTAAATAATTATTAGATAACTAGAGAAACTACAACATGACTAGAAAGATTATTATATTTCATATTCTTAACTGTCGTATACCCCAGCATATAAGGCAACTCGCGTATAAGACCGGGTTGATATTTTGGGCTGTTTTTCTGGTGTTTGTCGTATGTCAGGCATAGAAGACGAGCCCCAATTTCCAGTTTCAAGGGTTCTCTTATACATTGTTATATACAGATATATCTCTAGAAAAAACAACAAATATCTCTAGAAAAAACAACAAATATCTCTAGCAAAAAGAACCACTAATTCTAGAAAAAACATAAATGTCTCTAGAGCCTTTACACACACACACAGCCGAGAAAGAAAGCACTAGTAAGACTGGGTAGTACCAAGACAAAGAGTGTGGTGTCCCCTAACAAAGTCCCTTGAGATAGTCACAGATTTTCCACTTTCGGCATCCACTGGGGGGGCTTACAGCTTATCCCCCCGCAGATACGTGAGTCCCACTACATGATGAAAATTTTTCACTTAGTGTATAAGATGACGCTTGAAATTGGAAATAGCAAGGCAAAAATTGGGGGTTATTGAAGTGCTATATGCTGATATATATGATAGTTTCATGGCCTTTCAGTCCTTAGCTGTTTGCAATCAGCCCAGAGAATGTGGCTTATTGGGACAATTAAAATATAAATAAATAAACAGGGCATATCATAAACAATGAATGGACTTATTTTAGTTTCTACAACATTCACACTGTTTAAATCACACCTTTGTCGATCCCGTATCTACATCAGCTTGTGTATTTTTTTGGTAAAGAGCCTGCACATTTTTCCTAAATCCTATATTTATTTTCCTATATAAATGTTTGCTCCCATTTTGGATTGCAATGTTTCATCACAAAATTTAGAAAAGTACAAAACCTAAAGCATGATTGCCTCTGATTTCACATATTGGTTTGGGAAGTACAAGTTAGGTCAATTTGTATCCAAAATATAAAATTTGATTTGACATTTTAATACTCTTACTGTTTTCATTAGCTCCCAGATAAGCAGACAATTGTTCTTCTTGCCATATAAGATAATCCAGTTATTGCATCCTGTTCACCAAGCCAGTCTGGACTCGGAAATGAAATTGGTCCTTCTGGCAGCGGTTCTGAGATTTTCCCACACCTGCAATGCAGGTTGCATCAAAGCATTCTGATGAGTTTCAGCTGGTGCTCCTGTTCAAATGCTGGCAGGCCAAAGAGGGTTCAATTCTGCACAGCACATCCTGGCTCAAAACAACAGGATGGTGATGCATCCAGCATTTTGGCTTATAGCATTCAATGCAAAATAGAACCATTTTGGGGGGCTTACATCATTTTCAGAATCATCAAATTAACCATTAATTAACCATTGTTCCTGCTTCATGTTTGTCTGTTTATCATATTTATATCCTGCCTTTTTTCCTTTCTGGAACTCAAGGCAGTTTACATAATTCTACTCCTTCTCTCATTCTTATCCTCACGACAACAGCCCTGTGAGTTAGGTTGGGCTGAAAATCTGTCTGGCTCAAAGTTAACCAGTTGGCTCTATGGCTAAGCAGAGACTAGAACCTGGATTGCCTGCGTCCCAGTCCTGTGTTCTTCACCACTACACAATCCTGGGGACGCTTCTGCTTGGTTTTGCTATGGCTGGCTTCAGGATCTGGCATCTTTGGGTGGCTGTCATGACTGAGCACACCTATTAATTCTACACACAAGTACATGTGCACGCCCATGCATGCACAGCAGTCCGGCGCTCCAAAGAACACTAAGCTACTGAGCTAGACAGCATTTCAATTCCCACAATGCCCCACTAGCATCACAACAGGGCATTGTGGGAATTTAAGCTTGCATTTTGCCCAGCTTCCCCTCAGACTTGGATTGGGGGATGTATCCTTCACCAAAAAGATTTGCCACAAGGCAATATGGGAGTGAATTTGGGATTCTCCCTATCCTTCTCTCCCACACACACTCTTCCAACATACAGAACATTATCTGCTAGAGGCTCAACATGAAGAATATTCGGACTGCAAAAGAGATAAATCATAAGAGTGGAACATATACAATTATGGTTCAATCTGTACAACAATTCAATTTCACATGCCTCTTCCATTAACAGAGGAAGGGCATGAAAAGCTTAGGCGCTACCAAAACAGAGGAATGTTTTTATCAGGAGAACAAAGATTCACAGAACATTTGAATATGCTCATTTACATTCATCAATGCAAATGTAGATATCATTACCATCCATTAAAGAAAAAATACAGTCCATCTCTCCACGGTGTAAATGAGGTGACCTGACACCCCCCTGGGTCTGCTGTCTAGGTGCTAAGCATTGATGGGCAACAGCAAGGACCCTGGTGCTCGCAGTTTTTGGGGTTCTTTACCTTTCACATTAGAATTGGACTGGACAGCCCTCCAACTGGACAATGCCTTCAAATACATTTTATTAATGTTTATTGTGCAATGCAAAACAAACTACACTAGAGGAGAATACGCAACTGTGCTCGGACAGACCTTTAAACAGAGGACAGTCCTCTGTGGGGTAAGACACATGGCAACCCTAGCCCTGTCTCGAGTAGAAACCACTCAACGGGGGCAGTGTGAAACAGCTCAGATGGTAACAGAGTCCTTCTGGAATTAATACTGGGTTCCGTTTCAAACACAAGGCTACAATAAATCTGGATCTGCAGCCCATCCTAAGTTTCCGGTGAGCATGCCTGGTTCCAAGACTGAGCCTCCCTCGCCAATGAAGTCCTGCTGTGGTGGCAATGGCAGCAGAAAACAGCAGTGACACTGCGAGCTGTTGCAGGAAGCCAGCATTTGAATTTCCCACAATGCAACAGAGCGATGCCACATCAGGGGCACTGGGAGAAATGTTAACAGTGATGCTCCAAAGATCAGGCTCCAGCAGGGGTCAGTGCAATGTCCGGCCCAGGCTGAGCGCTGGGAACGTGGCAGCTGCATCTCGCCTCGAAAGAAGAGTCCCAACACACTATGCATGTTTTCTAACTCGTGCATGCTATGTTCACACACCACATTTTTACGATCTACATTTCCCAGGTGTGTACTTATAATTTTTCAAGCGTCACCTAAAAGCAAAACAGCCTCAGCAATGATAGATCAGCCACTACAAACATTTCTCTTCTAGGAGAGTCCAATTTGGCAGATTTATTGGAGCAGCTCCATTTCGTTAGCATTTGTTAGAAATGCTTTCCTGTAATAGGATAGGATAATTATTTGCTGCCACTTCTTGACTTGATTTACGCATAATTCACGTACTACTTGGGATGTTGACATTAATTGGCTTCTTCACCCTGGAGTCAGTGCTCACAAATATTTTTCCATGCATACACAGAGAAAGAGAAACACAAAAAGCATGTAAGTCTTGTAGGATTGCTTATTTTAATATGCTGTGTTATTTGTCTAGTTAGAAGCTGCTTTGACTGTGGGCCCACCTGTTCCATGGCGTGTGCGCCCGTATTTGCAGAGAGAGAGAGGGTGCCAGTCCAGATCCACACAGAGTGCAAACCTTGGGTCTCCCAACATTGTCGGTGGAGCCCTAAGATTAATTCAGTCTGAGCTCCAAGGACTCCGAGGCCCCGTCCCCGCTGCACAGATGGCGTGGGAAGAACTGCACCGGCAGCCTCTGGGCCTTGGAGTGGCAGAACAGGAGGAAGGGAAGGAGCTGGGGCTGTCAACTCATGTCATTTCGTATCAGCCTCCTTCCTTCCTGGCTCTTAATCTAGACTACATAAATGACTGTCGGGATAAAATCCACAGTCTGTGGCAAAGATCACCGCAGGCGCACCTCACTCCTTGACTTGCATGCATGTAAGCCTCCAAGGCTGAAGTGTTATTGGATGCACCCTTAAAGATTTTTTCCTTAATTTTATATATGCTTTAAATTATTTGATTATATGCTTCTGGCCATGCTGGTAAATCACCTTGGATTGCTAAAGGTAGGAAAGCAGGATCTATGTTGAAAAAATGAGGGTGGAAAAGCAGCAACTCTCAGGCCCAGTCCATTTTGTTCAGCATGACTATGTGGACATGGGCTGGGGTCACCTTGGCTCGCAGAAGGCGCATCAGGATTTTACGAAATCCAGCTGACGATCACCACGGGCAAGCGCCAGTCGAACTGCTCTGAGACAAATGGTGGCATCCACTCCAAAGTGGCAGGAGATCTAGGGCTTGCCAACGTTGTGGTTCTAAACCGTACCTCTTGATTACTGCAGGAGTGGGCAGACTCCAGAGTGGTGGGGTTTGCATTACTATTTACTGGAACCCCTCCCAGAGCCCAGTGCAAAGGGCACGCAGTTGGCATGAAAGATCCTGAGGCCCAGGCATTGGTTTGGCATATCAGCAGTGACTGAATGAAGTTAAGTACGTTCATATCGGAACTGAATGAACCTCATAGTCCCTTTTACATAAACAATCCATGCCTGGTAGTCCCAAGTTTTCTTTCTGACAGCAGTATAATTGAGAACAGGACAGACATTAAAGGTGGAATTTAGGCATGTTTCTGTCTAAACATGCCTAGTGCACCCTAAAGTTCTGCTATGGGGACTAGAGATTTCTCACTAAATCCAGATCTTCCTTCCTGCCATGCCCACTTAGCTCAAGATTTGTGTTGCAGATTTAATAATAACAATGCAATTGCTCCTCCAAGTCCTGACTCCATCCTTCCTAGTTCCCCAGCATGTAGATTTTGGAAGAAAATGTCATGATTTATACACATCAGAATCCTCAGGCCTTGAGAACCATGACCTGGCAAGGAACTCCTCAACGGTAAAATTGTTCCTGAACTGTAGCAATTAATCCTGGAGGGTATTCTTGGACTATACCAATTCATCCTGTAGGGAGGATAAGTTAAGGACTCAATGTTCACCCAACTTGCCTTTCACATAGCATGTCTGGTAGTTGGCTACACTATAAAGAAGGACCAGCAATCTTCTTTATATGGGGGTGCAGTGAGACATTCAAGCATGCAGTTCCAACTTCCCCAGATTTGAAATGGTACTGTCTAGGACCATTTTTGCCACCCGGTATGCTATAAGGCAGTGGTGGCGAACCTTTTAGAGACCAAGTGCCCAAACTGCAACCCAAAACCCACTTATTTAACGCAAAGTGCCAACACTGCACTAAAACCCGAACACTGGTTTTAGTTTAGAAAAAACAACTCACAGCCAGTCCAAGCATATATATATCTCCTTGGCATTGCACTGACCGGCCATGAGAAAGCTCGGACGAGTCGCGGCTTCTGATGTCATCGCCCGGCGCCACTACTCCTTTCCGAGCGTGCGCATGGCCCCTGTGTGCACTGTTATCCGGTGCTCGGCTGCTGGGGCGATGCTGGGGCGACTTGGCCCGCGTGCCGACAGAGAGGGCTGCGTGTGCCCCCTGCTGCACACGTGCCATAGGTCTGCCACCACTGCTATAAGGCTTGGACCTACACATGTGCATTTTGTACTTGGGAATTTAGTTCAACTGTTGGATGAAAAAGTGCTCACAGCATAGGTATCTCGCAAAACTATGCTTTTAAAAACTGCCCAAACCTTCTCTTTATAACTAAACATTGTTCGATCAAGAGATATAACAGTTCTGCATCAATAACCTTGATTATTATGAATATTATTCCCATATTTCTATACATCCTCAAAGCTGAAGCTTTCTGGGCAGTTGACGACAACGGATGATGTGGCTGATGATGCACTCAAACCCTTACAGCTTTAAAAAAAAGCACCCAAAATTAACAAGTCTAAATTAAGGACATACATTTCACTTTAAAATGGACTGTCAAGGTTTTTGTAGCACTTTTCACTGCTTTAACGTTGCTTTGATACTCATAGATACACACGCACGTGCATGCGCGAACACACACGCGCACACGCACACACAGGCTTATTATGGCTGTATTTGCATAATCTTTTTATAGCAGATTTGGAGGCCAATTTATTTCTTCTCCATTGACGTCATCATGGGATAAAAGCTCTTATACCCAAATGCAGAGAATTAAATGCTAGAATTTCTTTGTAAAGGAGACACATCTCAAGGGCATTGTAGAACTGAGCAGAAATAGTGAAGTACAGCTTTCGATGGGTGAAAATGGCTCTCAAAATAAAGATTTCTTTATCATGAGGGTGTGCAATTTGCAGTTCTTGTCCTCATTTTAAAAGTCTTCTGCAATCGGGGGCTTTGGCAAGAGCAAAGGGTCCCTGTCCCAGCAGCCCCTTGGTGGGGGGTGGGGGAGGTAGGCAAGGCTGCCCAGAGAGGAACAACCGGGGCCATTTTCCCCAAACACAAACATCACCTTGTCTCAATGCTTTTTCCTGCCTTGGCATTTGCCCTAACCCTGGCACACCCCACTGCAGAGCCCCATATACACACAGGTCCTTGAAGGGGCCAGAGGCCAGGCCCCCAAATCAGAACTGCACCAAGTCCCATAAGCCCTCTGGGTAGCTCTGCAGAGAGCAAAAGGGGGGGGGGAGAAGGGGGGAGATGGGGGGTGTCAGAACCAGAGATGACAGGGTGGTTCTGTCACTTTTGGCTCCAGCCACTTCAGACGTCAAATCTCATCCCCACCCACCACAGGCATGCAGCCCGTAACAGACTGCGGGAGCCGAGATCGCTGCACTGCAGGCACCCCTTGCTCCTTGTCTTAGGCGCAAGAAAGTCTCCAATTTTGAAGTGTCACCTGTACCTGAAGCAAGGGGCATTGGCTGGCACCCTTATTTTTTTCCCTTAATTTTATATATGCTTTAAATTATTTGATGATATGTTTATGGTCATGCTGGTAAGCCACCTTGGATGCTAAAGGCAGGAAAGCCACATATAAGTTGAAAAATAAGGGTGGGAGCAACTAAGTTCCATGGATGGAAAAAGCGGCGGCTCTTTGCTTTAGTCATCCTTCAGAGCAGACCCACCAAAACCGGGCTGCTGGTCATGGGTAACTAAAGTCCCACTGATTACGCTTAAGTATGTGCATGGATCCAGCCCACTGTGTTCAGTGGGACTACATTGAAATGGGCTGCGGTCACCTTGGCTTGCAGAAAGCATGTCAGAACTTATGTCATCCATCAACATGGGCAAGTGCCAAACAAACTGCTTTGAGAAAAACAATGATTACCCACACCAGTTTTATTGGTACCCAGATGTTAATCCTAGTCAGTTACCCATCTGAAAAGCATCCTCAGGGCCTTGGTAGAAGTTATGCAGGAGAAGAACAGAGCTTCCACTGCATCCTCCCTCTAGTCCTTTCCTCCATCTCTTCTTCATAATATCTAGCTGGGCACAATGTCATTGCTCCAAGCATTGCCACGCTCTCGCCTCCTCTCCGTGGCTGAAGCTGGGGCAATGCTCCTAGGAGTACACTTTTGATGCGACAAGGAAGGGTGAAATGGGAGCAGTAGCATTTTCTTCTCTGCTCTAGTTCTGCCCTTCTTGTCACCAAGTGTAATCATCTCTACTTATGCCCATCAGGCACCCACCCCTGGAAAACCCAAGGGCAATGCAGCTGTGAGCTTTACAGTGTGGGAGCCTAAAAAGTGACCTGTTGCTAATCAACAAGCAAAAACTAGAGCCAGATGCAAAAGTGTAAAACTAGCAACACAGGCCATTATTCCAACGTGTTTCAAGCCAAGAATGTGCTCCTTTGGGGAATATAATTTAATACCTCCTCTCCCACTGCAAGCCATGGAATATTACAGAGGGCTGTGGATCTTGGATTCGTAATGCAAGCAATTCCGCCTTTGCATGCCCTCAAAAATTAGACTACGGTGTTCTTGGAAAGGATAGATTCATTTACTACTTTCTGTAGGAAACTCTGAGCAGCACCAATTCCTCTCACCTCTGCCAGTATATGAACAGTGACATCACCCCAAGAGAGCAAGAAAGAATGCATTGGAATTCCTAGATGCGTGGAAAGCACAGTGCGGTCAGGAGAAGCAAAGGAAACGGTAGAAAGATGGATCCTTGCATCTATTCCACAGGTGCAAGGATCCCACCTATTCTGAAGTCAAGCAAGAAAGGCATCATTTTGCCTTATTAATCATCTTTTTGGGCACTGGAGTTACTAATGGGAGAAAGACCCCCTAGAGCAACCTAAAGAAACAAACACATAAAAGGTAAACGAGGGCAGATATATGGTTATGCGAATGGGGCGGCATATAAGTTCTCCAAATAAATAAATAAAATAGATACACATTAATTATTAAGGTTCTAATTGGGGGTGTGGGACATGCCATCCTCCAGATGTTACTGGACTTCAACTCCCATCAGTCTTCATTATTGGCCAGGCTGGGTGGGGCTGCTGGTTTATAAAGAAATGCAATTAGAGATGGACAGAATGGTTTCATTTTCTGCAACATCTGTACCTTTTCAAGCACACCTTCCTGTTTCCACATCTGCTTGCAAATATTTTTGTTAAACTCGATACACACATGCACACATCTTCACACACAGGAAAATTCATAGGTTTTAATGCTTTTGCTTTTAAAGAACCCAATTTTTGCAACCAGTTTTCCTAAATATATGCCTTTTTATAGTCTACTTCCTCTGAAGAAGACAAGTTTGTATATAACCTTTGCTATTGACCTCATTTTTGTCAGCTTTAAAAAAATGGAAGAACTGCAGGGCAAAATTCAGATAAGTGTGAAAACAGGCGGAGCATTGTGTTTCCTTTCATGAAGAAGCAGCACACACGGATGTGGTTTGTATTCAAATGAAAAGCAAACGCTTTTCCCCCTCTTTCCTTCTCACCAGAGTGGGAAAGACTGCATCCAGGTGACCTGTGTGCCTGCTCAGGTAACTGTCCAAGTGATAACTGATGATGGACAACTTGGACCATTGCATTCATGTCCTCCTTGTGCGTCTTCTGTGAGCAGCTAGTTTTGATCACTGTGTGAACAGAATGCTGGACTAGATGGACCTTGGTCAGATCTGGCATGATGCGCTTAACTTCAAGGCCTCTGCTCTCTCTGTATCTTAAGATCCTTAATCTTCAAACCAAGCTTGGACTTGACAACCCTTCAAACACATGAAGGCCTCTGCCTTCAAGAACTTATCATCAAAATTTCAACCACAGAGAGAAGAGATCAAGGGAAATATGAGATGGGTGTGGAAAGTGCAGTCACAAATTCTAGTTTCCAATGAGGATTCACCAAAAATTTCACAGAAAAGTAATGTTTCAGAGAAGAATCTGAGGGAAGCAAGTTTCTCCCCTACACACCTTTTCTTTTCTTTTTCCCCTTATGCAAGCACATCAACCTTTTAAAAGAGTGAAACGCATCTTGCACATTTCACAATTCTTTATTGCTATTCTCTGTATGTTTTGCAATTGTCATAGTAACAAGGTAGATGGTAAAAAATGGCAAGAAATAAATCTGCAGAAATGGGACAGACATAGATCAACACTGACACCACTAACACCAACACCACCACCAACAAGCAGTGTGAAAGTGGGGTTGGAGGACTGGGAGAATTTATTTTATTGTTAAGATTCTCACAATGCAAAAGCTTTTTCAAAGCAGCAGGTGTAAAAGTGAGCAGTAAGAGAAAATTGGCTGTGACAACTCATTCAAAGCACACACAAATGTATGGAATCAGCTGAACCATATTTAACAAAAAAATAATTCTGGAAGGTACAAAAGAAGTTAAAATATAACATGCACTGAAAGTTAAAATGTTTCATTTAAAATAAATCAAAACAAATCGTGGGATCATGTAATCAACCTGCCCTGCTCACAAAATTTTATGATTAAGACATTTTACCCTTCCATTTATAACCTTCCTGTGTCGTCCTACCATTTCTTCTACCTCTTTTCTTACCACAGAATTTCCATTAAGGAAGGAAAGCTGGGAAAGCTGTACAGTACCTTTTGACTGGTAGCTGGACTCGCAAGTAACTCAGTGATCCAGTCCAAGCCGATGCAGAGATGGGACAGAATGGAGAGAAACACTAAACCATGAGCCTATGAACTCCTTCTGGAGTTCCCAGAAGCCTTAGGCAAAATTCTGCGGATGTTTAGATAGGAGCAAAGTCCTACAGCTACCAGCGATGCTGGCTAGGGAATTCTGGGTGATACAGGATGTTTTTCTCCTTCAGTTTGCCTGAGAAAAACCTTCACAAGTTTCTCTTGACACACTAGTGGTCCTCACTGGTGTCTGACCTAAGCCAATAATTGCTGGCTGCTGCAAACACCTACTGGACAGGAAAAGATGCACAGATATCAAAGACTTGCTCCCTCTAAACATCTGTTCTCCCTGACCTTACTTTGCCTCCTTCATTTGGCCCAGTTAATAGACACAATAAATCTTGGAAGACTCCGTGGTGGTGGTGATGGTGGTGGTGGTGGTGGTGAGAACTAATCCAGAAAAGGCGTTCATCCGCTGAGTCTAAAGCTGCGATCCTAAATCCTTCTCCCCTGGGAGTAAGCAACATTGGACTCAGTCAGTGAGCACAAGCAAGATTCTGGATGCAAAATGTGCTCTACTGGAAGCTGCACACAGCCTTATTTAAACTCCTGACTCAGAGGAGCCAGCAAGTGGGGGAATGAGACCTTGTGGGTTGGTACTGGCATTACACAGAGTGTCTCTTTTCTCCTTTGGTAGAGGCACAACCACAAAAGACACCTTATAACCTAGCTTTGACTGACAAAGCCAGCTTGTAGGAAATGGAAAAGGGGCAAAATGACCCATAATGTTGAACTATTCCCATGGAGCAGAAAGTGGTAGCGTGTAGAGGGTAAAGTAGAACATACCACTTCAGGCTGTAGTTAGGGAAAATTGTTTGCTTAAATATTCCCCAAGAGAAGGTCCAGCTTCTTGCAAGAAGCAACCTAGCATCTCAGGAAGAAAGGTTGAAGCCCAGCTGCCTCCTTGCTCTACATGCAAGGGAGATCTCTTTTCCCAAGTTGGGGTACCTTGCAAATATGACTCCATACCTTCCCTCTGCAGGGGTACCGTCCGTTCTACCACTGCTGCATGCGTGGATTCATCCCAGCCTCTGTCCTCCACTCAAGAATGTTGAGGTGTTTTTGCATTTCTGGTTCTTTCTGTCATTGCCCTCTTCCTGCTACAGCTGCAGTGCCATTCCTAGGTCCAACCGTCCTAAGTGCAAAACTAAACTTAACAGTGGCAGTTTATCAATTGGGATAAATCAATGCCCCACTTGGGGTACTTAATGCACTGCTCCCCATCTCAATCCTACCCTCATCAAGATCATCTAAGAACAGAAGCAAGTCTTTCCTAAACAGGTCCTCCATGGACATTTGACTACAGGTACCATTGTCCCCAGGCAGCATGGCAGAGAGTCATGGCAGTTTGTTGTTGTTGTTGTTAGTCACGAAGTTGTGTCTGACCCATCGCAACCCCATGGACAACATCCCTCCAGGCCCTCCTGTCCTCCAGCATCCCCCAGAGTCCACTGAAGTTCACCCCGACTGCTTCAGTGACTCCATCCAGCCACCTCATTCTCTGCCATCCCTTCCTTCTCTTGCCATCTATTGTTCCCAGCATCAGGCTCTTCTCCAGGGAGTCCTTCCTTCTCATTAGGTGGCCAAA